>NC_029780.3:8543336-8556859 GCF_000817695.3 Arachis duranensis | reverse complement strand
TGTGTTTGCTACATTATACTCCTGCTGGTGGTTGGGAGGTCTGAAGAAATTGGAAAAGGAAGTATTAGTTAGACTGAAGAATCTTTAGTCAGATGCCCTATATGGTTTAGCTTGTTTATAAGCTTTGATATTATCTGGAGGAAATTCTAGGATTTCCTTCGGCTTTCCTCTATTATTATGTATTATATATGTGGAAGCTGTTACCATGCTGGGGACCTCTGGTTCTCACCCATGCGGATTTTGTGGTTTTCAGATGCAGGACATGAGGTTTCCCGCTGAGGCATGCTGGAGACTTCTAGATTTGCGAAGATCCTTTGTTCTCGGGGTTATGTTTTGGTTTATATGTTTTTCTTAGATACTTTTATCTCCATTAAATAATACAAATTGTGATGACTCCTTTTTTTGGGAGATTTTGGAGAATAGGTTTTATGTATTTGTGTCCCTTTGGGTTTCCTTTGGGGTTTTCCTTATTTTTATCATATGTATATATTGCTATGCTTGGACCGGTTATCTTCGCAGCCGGATTTTGAGTCTTGATATTCCTGTTTTTGACACTCCTTTGTATATATATAATCACGCGCTGGTTATCCTTGTTCGTTACGTTATCGATCAGAGTGTTGCGCTTTCGAGTTGCGATTTTTGTTACCCCTTTTTCTACAAAGGCTCCTAGTTATAATCAATTATTCATACTACTATACGTACTAAATTTTTATTTTAGAGGTCGACAAGTCATTTATATTCACGCTTCTTCTTCTTCTTCTTCTTCTTCTTCTTCTTCTTCTTCTTCTTCTTCTGTAACGCACGTGTTAGGCCCAACTTCTTCTTCTGTAACGCGCGTGTTAGACCCAACTTGTAAGACTTGTAAACAAAAATGACTTGTATGTGTAGCACTCCTTGAAAAAAAAATTGTTGTAAAAGCTACCTAATGAAATAGTAATTGGTAAATGAATGATAATTTCTTCTAGCATATATGATCTTTTATAGTGGTAAAATAAAAATGGAAGGAATAAAATTTTATATTTTTATATTCGGAATAGAATTTGATATTTATCGTAATAAAATTAAATAACTAATCAGTTATAATTCATGTATTTAAATAAATAAAATAAATTAAATAAAAATATTTTTAGGAATTAATCAAATCAGTTAGTTGATACAAATAATTAGTATAATTGATTTTATTTGATTTATTGAATTCAAAAAAATAAATTAGGAAATAATTGAATGAATTAATTAGTTGATATAATTAATTTATTATAATTGATTGGATTTAATAAACTAAAAAAATAAATAAGAAAACATATGAGACAATAATTTTTTTAACCAAATTAATCTGTATTTGTTGTATTTAATAATTATAAGTAACAAATCGTCTATGCTATTATGTACCTTATAAATTAATGAATTAAAATAATTGATATAATAAATTACAATTATTTGATTGATATGAATTATAATAAATCGTGTGATATTTAAATATCTAATCAAATCAATTAGTTGATATAACTGATTTACTGTAATAACTTGTATTCAATGAATTTAAAAAAATAAATTAAAAAACACACTAAAAAATAGTGACAAATCCAAAAATTTTAAATAATGGGGGTAAACATATAGCATATAAAAATAATAAAAAATATTTATAAATATATCAAAATATATAAAAAATAAAGAATATAAAAATATTAAATATTAAATAATTTTTATGTAATCATTATCAATATTAATATATTGATAAATAATAATATGGTTATTAATTTATCTTTCTGTAAATTAAATATAATAATAATAATAAATGAAATTAATCAAAATATAAATAAGTTATCTTCTAATCAATAATAAAAGTGAAATATATTTTTTTATGAATTATATACAATAAATGATATTTTAGAAAAAAATCTATACTAAATTTCTCATATCCTCATTATATATTTTATAGATTATTTAATTATTATATCTCATCTTCATTAGTTGGGAAAAAACCCAATTTTAGTATATTAAGTAGATATATATATATAAGGAATTAGAAAACAAATTAAATTAGATTGATTTTGAGGGATATAAGAACAAATGAATTGAGAATAGATTGTATTAATTTGGTCTCTTATGGAATTCAAATTAAATGGTGAAAGTCATAGAGGGGGAGAGATAAAAGGAAGGGATTTGGATCTTCTAAAGTTTAAATTTTATTTTAGAGAGTAAAGTGTGATCTTTCATCTTTGAATGATTTTTTTTTATATTTATTTTTGGTTCCACCTATACAATAAATAGTGATAGATCACATTTACTCTCTAAAATGAAATTTAAACTTTAGAGGATTCAAATCCAAAAGGAAGAGTGGGAGTGGATGATGACATTGTTTACATTCTACAAGATCATGTCATTTATATATATTTGTGTTATTTTGTCTTATATGTACCTCAAAAATGTCTTAACACTGGTTAATTAAATAAAAAAGTGTTGACTTGTGTAATGTATTTTGAATTCATTAACAACTTAAAAAATTTATCTTTTATTCAATTTTTTTTTATTTATAATGTCTTCAAAAAGTATTTTAAAAACACATATTAGCAAGATTTTTTTACTGGGATATATTATATCGTAGTAATTATTAGAATCAACATAATAATGATGAGATAATTAATTACATATGTTGTTGGATTTCCCATTTGACTGAACCAACCTTTAGTATATGCGGAAATGATTCGTGGGATAACTTGTAGATTCGGATCTCAAAGAAGACATAACTTGTGGGAATCGTTAAATAATTAAAAAAAAAACCTAAAATGAGCTTTCCATCGTTTGGAGATTCGTGTGTTTCAAGTAAAGAAACAAAATAAAATAAAAACTTTCTGTATATACCTATGTGAAGTAAGATAGAGTCAATTGTATAAACAATTAGAAATAAGACACCCATCCTATCTATCAATCATTTGCTTAACAACCTCTTTTAGTTGTCATATTCAACTTTCAAGCTTTAATATATAATTCCCACCCTGATTTATTTTATAAATTGATCTATTTATATGATGGATTTTGGAGTATCTCAATTCAATAATTAGATTGGTAAAAGATCATACAAGTTTATTTAATAGTATGTTAAAACTGCAAATGCTTGAACTGTCTCAATTTTGTTTGCAGATAAAGTTTTTTGGCTTATAAATTTATATAAATCGGTCCAAATTCAATAAAAATAACTCTCACATTAACGTGCGTGTAAACATCCGCTTATTCAATTGTTTCAATAGTGCGTTCAGATTATAAAAGATGTTTCTTTTTCTTCTTCGATCAAAACCCCAACCCTGAAGATTCAAACGACGCTCGAAATCTCTAAAGAAACGGTCAAAATCGTCGCAAAAGCTCAAGAAAATCTACAAGAAAAGTTCAAAATCTCCATAAAAAAACACAGAAACAAAAGGCGAAAGATTATTCAAAATACTGTTTTACTAATCGTCCATTTTTTTCACTTTTCTCTTTCTCATTTTGATCGCGAAACACTAGTTAGTCATATTTCTATTTATTAAGTAGATTCATTATGTGTTCTTGGTTTAAAATACATATTACTGTTCTCATCATACTGTTCAATCAGTGATAACTGTTTTACATACTGTTTTGTATATAGTTTAACATATATTTTATGTGTTTTTGTGCATGTTTGATTATTTCGAACTGAAGAGTTTGTATAATTAGAAACTTTCACTGTATTTCAAGTAAATCCGCGTGTAACTGGTGATGTTGTTCTTGAATATTGTTCTTGTGCTTCTAGTGTCATTTTATGCATGTTTGGGTGACTTGAATATCATTTTGAACTCATATTATGTCATGTAATTAACAAATAATAGAGGTGTATATGGCTGATATTTCGGTGTATATCAAGTGAATTTGAGTGTAACTAGTAATGTAGTCGTATCCTTGGTGTAACTAGAAACAGAATATTGTCCTTGTGCTTCTGGTGTCATTTTATGCATGTATGGTTGACTTGAATATCATTTTAAACTCATATTATGTCATGTAATCAACAAAATAATAGAGCTGTATATGGCTAGTATATTGGTGTATTTAAAGTGTAATTGGTGATATAGTCATATGCTAGGGGTGTTCATGAATCCGATCCTATCCGATCCGCACACCCTTTACGGATCGGATCGCGGATATCTGCTCTACATCTGCATATCCAATCCGTGGATTCGGAGATCCTCATTTTATTTTTGTTATTTAGAAAAAGTTTGATTAAAAATATTTTAGGAATAAATAAATTTAAAAGTGTGAAAAAATATTTTCATTGAATTTTTTACATAAAAATATGATTAAAAAGAGAAGGTTCAATTATGCGGATATATCTGATATCCGATATCCTAAAAATGCGGATATCATATTCGATCCGATCCGATCCGCGTACACCCCTCATATCCTTGCTGTAACTAGAAATAGAATATTGTCCTTGTGCTTCTAGTATCATTTTATGCATATTTGGTTGACTTGAATATCATTTTGAACTCATATTATGTCATGTAATCAATAAAATAATAGAGCTATATATGGCTGGTATTTCGGTGTATATCAAGTGAATTCGAGTATAACTGGTGATGTAGTCGTATCCTTGGTGTAACTAGAAACAGAATATTGTCCTTGCGCTTCTAGCGTCATCTTATGCATGTTTGGCTGACTTGAATATCATTTTAAACTCATATTATGTCATGTAATCAAAAAAATAATAGAGGTGTATATGACTGGTATTTTGATGTATTTCAAGTGATTTCGAGTGTAACAGGTGATGTTGTTATCTATTATCCTTATTTTTTATTCCTTACAGTAAAAATGGCAAGCAAGAACCATGCTGCACCAAAATATAATGTAAGCACATATATCTTAGACCAACTCAATTTTTTCTTATATAAATATAGTTTATTTAAATGATTCTGGTTTGTTTTACAGAAAACTCGTGATTTGAGATGCTCGACAAGACTCTTGCATGATAAGTTCCAAAACATGAGCAATGAAAAGAAGGCCATCATCCAGAAATTGGGATTTGATGGTTTGATGTACATCCCTCCAATGAATGTGCCGTATAAGCTCTTGAAAGAGTTGACATATTCCTTTGATTTGATAAGAAACACATTGGACACCTGGTACAATGTATTAAGCATCAACTAGGAAAATATAGGAGCTGTTCTTGGCTTGAATGCATCTGGTAAATGATTACATAAATTGTTATACTTGCATTTTTTGTAATATATTCTTTGTAATATATTCTTTTGAACTCATATTATGTTATGTAATAAAAAAATAATAAAGGTGTATATGACTGATATTTCGGTATATTTGAAGTGAATTGGAGTATAATTGGTGATCTTGTTTTACTGCTTTTGTAGGATTGCTCTTTCCAAGCAAAGTTAATTTTAAAGAGCTTAGTGAAGAGGACAATGAAGTTTATAGAAGCTTCCAAAGCAAAACATTAAAGCAATTGACAGACTCCTTGATGGAGATTGGTGTTGATGGTGACGAAGATTGGCTTAAGTTCAAGAGGACGTTCATCCTCTACATTCAAATGTCGTTCTTATTGCCGACAACAATAAACAAGGTTTCTCCCTTCCACATGCCGTCGATTTTTCGTGTGGACACCATACGTAAGTGGAATTGGAGTGGCCATATCCTCGACTTCCTCATCAAGGGCATAAATGTGCACATATTGAAAAAGAAAAATCCGTTGATGGCTACCTTTATGCTCTCATGATTGTATACTTTCATGAATCCAAACACAAAAACAAGCTAACGGATACAATTCCTAGACTACCCTAGTTGCAGCACTGGACTAAAGAGTTGCTGCTTGAGAGGATAGAAACTGAAATTAAGGGTCATATGGTAACTCAACAGAATTCTTTCTTTAATTTCAGTGTATTTATTTTATATATATTATGTAAACTAATGTTTTATCTATTTTAAGACTTCGTCAAGAGGGCACAACTGAAAGAGAAATTAACGAGAATGAAAGAAGAAGAAAAGAAGGATAAAAAAAAGAAGACACAAAAGAAGAAGGACACTTCTTCAGAAAGTGATAGTGGTACTAACTCTATGAGTCTGATTCTGAACAAGACTTAGAAGAGGCACAAAAAACAAGAAAATAACTAACAAGAAAAGCAAAAAAGTAAATATTATTTTTTTGTGTATTTTATCATTTTTACTATGTTTATTACCTCGTGATTGTTTGTTGTTCATGATGGTATCAAAAAAGAGGAAGCACATTGTTCAGGATTCATCTTCGGAAAGCCAAATTGAATCTGATGATGAATAAGATTCTGAAATTATCATTGGAATGCCATATTTTCTATTTATATCAAAATTTTATGTATTAACAGAATATCTCTAATTTATTGTCAGAAGTGAAGAATTGGAGCAAATAATAAAAGAAAAATTAAAGAAAAAAGTTCACCGTCCTGTAAAAAAGTATGCATTACTTTTGGGGTATTTTATTAATTTTGTTGTGTTTGTTTGCCTGATAATTCTTTGCTTTCCAGGATGCAATAAAAAAAAGTACATTATTAAGGGTTCATCTTCTGAAAAAGAAATTGAATCTGATAACAAGTAAGGTACATTGTAAAGCTATCATTTTTTTATCAAAATTTTATTTGTTAACATAATCTTTTGCATGTATTATCAGAACTGAATAAACACAAGAATTTTTAAGAGAAGCAAAAAAGAAGAAAACAAATGATAAGAAGCAAAAAAGAAGAAAACAAGTGATAAGTCTGTAGAAAGGTATGTTACTTTTCGATGTATTTTGACAATTTTACTGTGTCTTTGTTGGCTAATGATTGTTTGCTTTTCCATGATGCAAGAAAAAAGCACAGATATACCAGAAAGTGGGCTCTTCCACAGAAGTTCACTATGATTTTTTCCAAACGTAAGATCCTTTATTTGATAAAATTTCTTGAATTCTTATGTAATTAATTTCCCTAGTTTTACTGAATAATGTATATTTTGTCCTTAGAATGCCGAATGTAAACTTGGCAATTGAAAATGATCTTGTCTTTCAAACACAAACTGATTAGAGCAGTGTAAATAAGCCAAGTGATAACATGTAATTTCTGTTTCTATTGCCATTTTCTTAATTCTTGTGTTACTATGTTTTGCAACTATATAAGTTCTCCTAAAACAGAGATTGTGTTTCTATTCAATGCTTGAGGTGTATTCTGAGATGATTTCAGTGTATTTCAGGTTGGGAGAATAAGAAGAATCATTCAATGAATCAGCTCAAGAAAAAAATGATGTTCTTCAAAAAGAGACCCATTCACAATCCAAACCACTCGACATGTGAGTTTTTCAACTTATTTTCAATCTTCTATTATCCTATTTTAAGAAACTTTATTAATTTTTTATTTTTGTCTTCGTTAGACTTCCACTTTAAATATGTACACTTCTATCAGAGACAATAGTACCAAACCCTCTACAAAATCAACTAACCCCTGCAAAGTCTCCCAGTGAAGAATTTAAAAAAGAAACAATTAATGCATAAGGAATAATACTTTTGAGCCAACAAATCCTTCTAAAATAAGTTATATACAATATAACTCTCTTTTAATATTTTCTGTCTATTCTTATACTATTTTTTATGTCACCATTCAGTTATCTACTCCCCTCAAGCCACTGCTACATTAATGATGGTTGCTAAGACAGCATCATTTGTAAAGCATGACGTTCCTGTGCCATCCTTCAGCCTTGGCTTTTCTGAATCGATTGAAGAAGATACACTGACTCAGGAGGCTCAATCGACAGCTGAGAAGGAAAAACTCAAGAGAGCCCGATATTGGTTGAAGAATTAGAAGAGCTGGTGGAGCAGGTTGTAAATACTGGGGTTGCGGTAGCGTTAAATTTTGCTGAGAATAAAAGTCCTCCACACCAAAAGGTGCAGCCTGTGAGCTTTGATGACAAGTTCCAAACTCTTGTAAGGCGGAGCAAAATAACAGGAAACTTTAAGGAAAAATGCTATTTCTGGACCACAACTCTCAAGACCTATGACAATACAAGCAGTAATGAGTGGGACATATTATTCATCCTCAACCATCAACATCCGCTAGAAACAACAAAAGGGCACTTTGCATCTTTAAAGGCCAATACATATATTGAAAACCTGGTAATATTAGAATAACATTAATGATTTTATTATGAGTTGTTGTGCTATATATGTAATAACTTTGGGTTTTTTGTTTTTTTTTAGATTGTCTCTGCAATGTGTCTTCTTTTGAACAAAAAAAGAATTAAAAAATTTGAAAAACAAAATATACTGTCTTCTCCTTGATATTGTAGTAAGGTATAGTATAAATTTAAATTTCAATGTATTTTATAATGTATTGTGTGTTATAACTGTTTCTTTTAGTGTTATACAAATTTCGCATAATATGGCTTTGGAGAATCATAAGGGCAAGTTCAAACAGTCAAAAACTAACAAGCCTAACACAATTCTTTCATTAGGTGTCAATTAAACTAAAAAATTATTCTCTCTGGCCAAAATTCAGATATTTGTCCCAGTTTGCTACGCGGATCATTGGTGGATATAGATGGCGGATGTTAAAAACAAGAAATTTCATATCCTTGACCTGTTTCACAAAAGGTCTCCTTCGAAAGAAAGAACCAACTTAATAAATTTGTTGTAAGTTACTTCTGTTTTTTTCTATAAATTCCTTGGTTTCTGTCTGTTGTTAGCAATATAAAAATGTGCTATAGCTCTGTTCGAAGTAAGGTGTACTATTGGATCATTTTGGTGTAGTTTGGTTTTAAATGTAGTCTTTTTTGTATTTTGTATTTTTTTAGGGCTACCTGATTTGAAGGATGAAGATATTTGCTAGAGGATAACCTCTGACGAAAAAGGATGATGAAATTAAGCACCATATGTTAATATTGTCAGCCAACATGGCAGGTATAAATCTTTTTCTCTAAGAAATTTTGTGTTTTTTCTTATTGTCCTATTTTATTTTACTAGATTATTTTTATTTTTAGCTACGATTGTGCCATTTATATGATGAAATGGCTCGAGATAATTGAACCACAAAACATCAAAAAGAGCAAATATGAATGGGACAATTGGACACATGTAACTTTCTTTAAAAGTAGATAACTCTATATTACTTTACTAAATTAACAGATTTTAATAAAAGAAATTTCTTTAAATTGTAGGCAGAAGTCAATCATTCCAGAGTTGAATATGCTTCGCTGATTCTATTTGATGAAATGAATCGACTCAGAGATAGAGTCATTCAAGAAAGTGAAGCCATCAGATTGTCCAAGCCTTCTGCAGCATTATTGAGTCTTTATTGTGAATTCCGTTCAGAAGATATCAATAGTGAATAGTTTGAATGTTGTTGACTGTTAAACATTGTGTACTAAATTGTCTGTTTGAACGCACACTTTCTATAAATTTTCTTTGCAAAAATAAACTTTTATGAATTTGTCTGTGCTGTATTCAAAACAAATAAATCTCTTCAGATTGTTCAAAATACTAATTTTCAAACAAACAACAACATCTCAAAATATAAAAAAAAACAATGAAAACATAAAGAAAGAGCATGCAGAATACACTAAAAAATGTTCATTGGTACACCGAAATAGAGTCACGCTACACTAGAAAAACTATCATATGCTACTGAATCTCTAAACTGATAATTGATAACATGTCCATGATATTGGCTGGAATTTGATTGCACCACTGAACCATCATAAAAAAGGTTCAATTGTAAAAAATAAAATCATATATTAGCAAAACTATTAATAAAAATAAACTCAATTATCCCCTGTTTAAAGAACATCACTTTTACCTCGCTTAGAGTTTTCGTTTTCTTTTTCTTTGTAGCATTTGCGATGTTTTTTTTGTCTTGGAACCTAGTCTATTTTTGGGACGTCCTCTTGTTCTCACGCATGGAGGGTTTTAAAGATCGTTAATATCTTCCAAGAAAGCATCTTTGTGAGATAACAAACATTTTTTCTTACCTTTGGCTTTGTATTCTTGCATCTCAACCATCACATTATCGTAAGTGCCGTGCAGAATCGCAGTCAGCTCCTTAGATTCTGATGCAAATTCACAGATATTTTATGATCGAAACACCAAATTGTCAAATCTCTTACTTGTTGGCTCCAACAGAGGCTCACCGTGGCTGCTCTTGATACGTGTGTGCCTCCTCTTTACGTTCTTACTCCATCGTTCCAATATATATATCTCAGTGATACTTTATTTACTCGCTCAAAGCTTAACGTGCTTAGAGAGTGATGGCACAATATCCCTCTTGACTCGAATAATAAGCACTGGTATTTAACTTCAGCTGATACCCTATCGTATGTAACCGCAAACTTGTTGAATATTGGGTTTGAAACCTGTTCTATAACTTCATATATCGTATAGCCTAGAGCGGAGTGTGTTGATCTTGTGATGCAATTCATCTTTTCTCTAAATTGTGCTTGGACTTTCCTAAACTTTTCATAAGTATACACATGTTGAGATTGAGCTTCTATTGAAGATTTTGTTGCACATGGTATGACGGTATGAAAATCTGCAGCATCTGATTCTCTCTCTCTCTCTCTCTCTCTACTCTCTACTACCTAGGCAATTATCGTACTGTTTAACGAATTGGATAAGTGAGCTGTTCCACGTAATGCACTTGTTAAAAAAAGCATGTATGCTCTCGCTCCTTTGTGTGCTTCTAATCCTGACCTAGAATTGTTGATCGAGATAAACTAGAATTCATAAATGATGACTTTCGAAAAGCTCTGCAAAAACACCTAAAGAACTAACATACACCGAAAAATATGCAATTTACACCTCTACTGCACAGGCAAAACACATACTGAAATTAACAATATCACTTAATCCTAATAAAAAACAACATTACGTGAAAGTTACTTGTTGTCCCTAAGACCATATACTTCATAAAAAAATCATTCCAATTCCTATCAAATGATTCTTTTGTAAGAGAGTTCCAAACAACATGACTTATCTCGTGTTTGATTTCTTCGTGTCGCTTGTAGCCATTTAATTTATTTGGAATCTTCTTCATGATGTGCCAAATATACCACCGGTGAATTGTTGTGGGCATACAAGCCTCAATAGTCCTTTGCATTGATGCACATTAATCAGTAAGAATGCCTTTCGGAGCATTTTCTCCCATGCAACGAAGCCAACATTTAAATAACCATTTGAATGATTGAATATCTTCGTTTTTCATCAAAGAACATCCCAAAAGTGTTGACTGATGGTGGTGATTCACCCTGACAAAAAAACTAAAAATCAGATTATACCTAAATACGATGATATAGAAACAAAATAGTTAATACACCGAAATAATATCTCTTGACACTGAAAATAGTACCAAATACACATAAACCAGAACAACATATTACCTATTTGTATTGTAAGTGGTATCAAATGAAATAACATCTCCAAAATACTCACAAGCAGCCCTGCTTCTTGCATCTGCCCAAAAAGCAATCTTAATCGACTGATCAACCTCAAGTTCAAGCTCAAAATTTAAATTTTGTTCTTCTCTTTCATTCTTAATAAGTATTTTCCAAATTCTTTTGCATCCTCTAGTTCTAAAACATTTCGCACTTCTCTCTTGATGTAATTTTTAACATCTTTTCAAAAAAACTTAACTCACGATGACCCCCGACTGCTGCGACAAATGATTGGTTTATTTTGCTTGGTCTGATTTTGGCTTCCTTGTTATTCGCTATTGTACATCGTACGGACATGCTTAGTTCTATGTGTTGTTTAACCATCTCTACTTGATTTTCACAACAGGAGTGTGAATGATGCAACACAACTTTTGAAATGATCCAAACACCAACGTCCTTCAATATGTGTATATAAATTTTGTAGGACAATTTAATCTAGTTGAGGGGTTTGTCTTCTCAGTTGGATATATGTTCGATTTCCATTCCCCCTCTCTGCTACATGTAATCAATTGGTTCTTAATTTCATTTTCCTTCTTATTTGTGCTCTGAATTCTTGTAGAAAAATCTGCAACTTTCGAATAATCTTTGTAGAATTTTGCATCATCTTCAAGCATGTTAAAAGTCATCCCAACCTTTGGAACAAACTACTCATCAACATCGCATAGAAACTACAAAATATACCGAAAATAGTCCACTATACACCATATTAAAAGCCAGCATACACTGAAACTCATCATAAAAAATAATAAAATCAGATTCAGAACTCATCATCAAACAGAAACTAAAACGATTCAACTATAGAATCATAAACTACAAAGAAACTACATTATCTAGATTCAAACCACACCTCACTACTTGATTCGATTCAAAACAATAATACAATTCACCCTCGTGCAATTGAAAAGTCAGAACCTGTAAATACACCGAAAAGATCCCACAATATACCAAAATAGTTCTGATATACACCAAAACAAGAAATACAACAGATTCATCAGAACTCTTACATTACATTTAATTCAAACCATCAACAATGAACAGCAATTTTCACAACATTATTCAGCTACAAAATCATTAACTACTAACGAAAATATTAACTAGAATTAAACCACATGTAACACCCTAACTACCAAAGCTCACGCTTTAGGCTGCGCAACTCTGATAGCTCGGACATTACGACGACACTTATACTATTTAATACTAAAATATGAGCCTGTTTAAATCTTTTTACTGCAAAGCCGCATCTCAAAATACTTTCCTTCGACAAAGTACATCCATAGATACCATACCACTTACAAAACTCATCAACAGTACATCCATATATATACATATATATATATATATATATAAAAAAATAATATTACAAGCATTAACCAATACAATTCCTATCCCTCTTACAAAATATCTCAAGATAAAGGCGAGGGTACAATATATAATAATCTAAAGCAATGCAGAACATCTCAAAAACAATTAAATAAACTCTTCCTGACTTCTGCGCCCACATCCTGAAAGGGGAAAAATGTAGGGAGGTGAGAACATCATCCTCGAAAGGGTTCTCAGTAGAGGGTTTTTTGGGAATTACTGTAATAGGATACGTGAAGATAACCACACCAGTGATTAATAACCGTCTTATGCCTCTTTTCAAAAACAACAGTTTACAATAAAAGTAAAGTCGGAAATCTTTTCTGAAAGAGGAACCATTCAATTCTCAAAAACTCAAAAGCCTTTCAAAATGGTTTATCTATACTGAACCAAAGTAGCCTTTTATATTTTATTCCAAACCAGAAACACAACCGAAATCAACCATCGGTTCATCTCATTCCATCCACGGGCCTAGGCCCAAACAATCCAATCCAGCAACCAATCACCACAAACCAACAGAGTCCCAGTTGCAAACATAGATAGGAAGTTCAAGCACAAACAAACAGTTATAGCAAGTAGAACAAGTAGCAGGTAATCACAAGTAATCACATAGGCAAACCAAGTACAATATGCACACCCAAACAATGTCACATAGATGCATATGAGGCATGCCTGTCCCTAGTGGCTGATGATATCATCTGTCGGTTATATAGCCAACCCGACAC
>NC_029780.3:8542986-8543264 GCF_000817695.3 Arachis duranensis | reverse complement strand
TAGAGCCAGTGGAATAACCACTACTGCGGCTACTACCTAGGCGGGTGTTTAACAGCTCAACCTGGAGCGAGTGGATTCACCACTACTACCGCTACTACCCAGGCGTCACAGTCTCTGACCTGGAGCAAGTGGGACGAATCACAACCCTTGCTACTACCCAGGTATCTCAAGCATAGATTCATTCAGTCCAGCCATGGATCAACATCCATCTCAGCCATTCGGCTTAAATTCATAATTCATAGTCAGCCATACGGCCCATAACTCATTCGGCAATCAGC
>NC_029780.3:8537487-8542082 GCF_000817695.3 Arachis duranensis | reverse complement strand
AGAAATTTTGGCAGCACCTCCCCTAAAACTTGGACTTTTGCCACCCGGTTCGGGTCCCAACTAAACCATTCCTCATTCCTTTTCAACAACAAAAAACAGAAATCGATTCAAAGCAGGCTAAATCCAACAATCGCCTCAGTGGCGTATCTCAAGGATACCATTTCAAAATCAACTCAATATCAACCGATTTAACTCATTTCCAAAGCTTTAAAGAAACGGTTCAGTAACAATTCATTTGTCCAAAACCAAGTCAATTAAAGTAAACCAGGCTGCATTCAAAAGTGCGTTCTACTTTCTTATCCAGAAAATCAATTAAACTCAAATCAATTCACAACGGATTAAACCCGATTTCAAAGCTTTAAAAGAATCAACTTCAAAAGCATCTCGTTTCACAAAACCACACAACAATCCATTCATCAAAACCAAATAATAATCCGTTCAACATATAATTACATTCATCCAGGATAATCAACATCACATAAGGCTTATACAATCACCAAATACATTATCTCACATCAGTATCTATATGTAATAATTCCAATAATAAACTATAGTTTTCGGAAAGAGCCCCTACCTCAAAACGCAATTCCATAACCCAAATGCCTCATCCAGTCCTTTCCGTCTCAAACCAAACTGACGGCAACCAAAACCTCAGCTCCAAGCCACTTTCGCAACAGTCTCAACAACTCTAATCGCAACATACAACAACCAAACTCAATCTCAGCAATTAACGCCACAACCTCAGCGTATGATAACAGAACAGTAACTAAAGGGCTTTCAAATCGAAACGCTTACCGTACTCGAGGGAACCAAGAAGCGGCTGCACCAGTGGCAGTTCCGGCAACACCAACGCCACAACCGGTGACCAGAACGACGGTAACTCGCGATAAACTCCTAGCACAACCAGCCTTAGCAACATCTCTCATGGCACATGGAGAAATTAACGGATAGAGAAGCTAAAGCAGGGTTAGAGCTTACCAACATGGAAGACTCAGCGGCTGTTTTCCGATGGCAGCGAGGATTTTCCGGTGGCCAGAACAATAGCAGCAGCATTAACCAAAACAGAGTAGGATCGGGATGAGCAGCAAAGCCTTGGAACAGCCCCGGCTGGCTTCATTAATGGCGACCTGAACCATTTTTGATGGCGGCGCTCAAGAATGTCGGCGACGATGACGAGGGCACAGGCAGCGGCAGCGGCGCGGCGCTTCTGGCGGCGTCCACCTCCCTCGCGTGTCTCTGCTCCGAAGGAGCGACCGCGGCCACACATAAGCCCCGCGAAGACGGCGGCGGATGCAAGGCCACCTCGCAACGGCGCCTGCACAAGGGTGACGACAACTGGAGCCTGAACAGCGGCGAGTTGAACGCGGTTCTGGGCCACGCAGCAGCTTCTTCTCCGGCGCTTCTCCTGAACGACTGTGGCGACGCGACCATCTGCCTCTCGTGTCTGTTTTCTCGCTCACTCGCCCTCCCTGAAGCAACACGGCGGCGCGGCAACAGTGATGCCCGCCGACGCCGTGCTTCCTCACCTCCCCTCTCCTCCGTTCGGCCAACAATGTTTCGTGGGTGTGGGTCGTGTTTCCGATCCCCCCTCCTCTGCCTCTTCTCTCTCAAATTCTGTTTCCTTCCTTCTTCATATGGCTGAGTGTTTGTGTTTAGGGTAGAGAGGGGCAGCAGCTGCAGCTGCTTGGGTTTGAGGGAGCTAGGGTTTCATTTTGAAACTTAGGGTTTTTGTCAAGTTAGGGGTAGTTTAGGTAATTTCAAATAAAAGTAGGGATAATATAGTAATTTCACATAAAATTGGAAATAATATAGTAATTGAAACCCAATGTAAATCCAACACTAATAGTATATGGAAAAATACAATTTGCTCATCAATTTTTACAAATTATTTTCAATAAAATACCCAAATCAAATAATTAGAAATAATATACTTAATTTCTCTATTTTCCAAAATAGCAGTACTAATATTTAAAATATTAATTATTTAATTCAAATCATTTAAAATCCTTATTATTTCATAACTGCCAACTTTATAATTCAAATATAGAAAATAATCCAATAATTATAAAATTTGATAATAATCATAACTCATCTCAAATCCAATAAATCAAAACTTGCCTTAATTATCTTTAATAAAATAATTTCTGAAATTAAGGCTACAAATAACCATATGATTTGAGACTTGATCATAATAAGACTTTTCAAAGGTTTTGGGTCTTACACCACACCTCAGCCATTTCATTGGATTCAAAACAATAATCCACTTTGCTCTGGTTCAATTGACAATCTGAACTTGAATCATTCATTATTTTCAAAACTGATTTTAAAGTTTGATTTCAAAAACAAACGTAGAGAACAAAGAAAATCAAGAAAAACGAAGAAAGAGAACACACATAAACAAAGGAAAAAAAACACAGAGAACACAGATATGGATGATCGAAAACGCTGATGAAATTCGAAAAAGAAAACAAAATCCTTTCGAAAAAGGCAGTTATATATTCATGCGTTGATTGAAAATTTGGTTAGATTAATGACGCGTGAGGTGAATTAAATTAAAAAGACTTGTATAGACTTATATCAAAAAATGACTTGTATAAGAAAAATATTTATTTTACGAGGAACAATCTCAACTATTAGTGGGTTTTTTTTTTATAACATATACCAAATAAAGCTAAAAAAAACATGACATGTATACAACGAAACAATACAAGTAAATATATAAATACATAATGATTTAATAATTATTTCTTTTATAAAAATTTACATAGAATTGTCATTATATAAACAAAATCAATAATTAAAAACGATTAAATATATATCTAATTAACTTAATATTTAATAATTTTTAACTATTAATTTTATAAATAAATTTTTATTTTAATTTTTTTAAAAAATCAAATTTCTCTCGCTAATTCTTGCTTCCAAAAAAATTCACGCTCTACAACTTTTGTTAAGCACACACACGTATAGAAGAATTGAGAAATTTTAGTTTGTTGACCCGTATCTTTCAATATTATTTATCAGAATTTGAAAATTGTTGAGCAATGGATATTATATTCGATTATGCTACCAATACATTAAAATTAATTATTAAAATTAGTTGGTACAAAATATATATTAAAATATAAATTTATATAAAAAATCAATTAAATAATACATATATTTATATACAAATATATTAGTAATTAATGTTAATATGCAAATAATATTTTTATAAAACTAATAATTCTAAAGGAAAGAATCTAAGACTAAAGTTATGATAAGTGAAACTAACTGTACTAAAGTTCATACTTTCTCGTTCATCATTATAGCTAAGTTTTTTTTGTCTATATAACATAGTTATTTAATTTAAGCAAAGTGGTATTGTTATTATCTTTCTATGTAATTTTAATTTTTCATATTATCCTTGATTCTCATTACTTTGCTTTCCATAATAATGATATGAGAAAATTTTTATTACGAAGATAGAAAGTATTGTTAATAATTAGAACGATAACAAAAGTATTGTTAATATATTTGATAAAAAAAGGCAAAGTTTTACTTTTATCCCTATCCATTAAAGTATTTCAAATTTTGCATTCTAATATTTACAATCTGTTAAATTAATAACAGATATACAAGATATAATGGTATAAAAATTTGATAAAAAAAATATTTATTTTATTAATTCTTTTATTTAGATTTTGCAGGAACAAATTATAGCAGATGAGATTTTAAACTACAAATTTATAAAAGAAATTTAGAAAAGACTGATCTCATCTAAAATAGAATTGTTCACCTGACTTATCTTAATAGGCCGAATAAATACAAATGAGCGATTAAGTAAGTTTGGGATCATTTAAAGAGATGATAATCTATGCGTCTTATATAAGAAGGAGGTTGAAACTGTGCAACACCTTTTTGTTACTTGTGAGTAGTAGATGTGGTGCGCATGGATTAAGGAATTTAGACGCGAATGGATTATTCCAAACACCTTAAAATATCACTTTGAGAGTTCGAGAACAATGCAGTTGACAAAAGAATTACGTAAGTATTGGCTAATCAAATTTTTCTCAATTATATAAAATATATAATCGCGTAAAAATAATGTCATCTTTCAAAACAAGACAATAGACGTGGCTTATTATGTAGTTAGATTATTCTGTTCTGCTAAGAATTGATATGGTTCTTAATTCATGATGTTGATGGTTAGGGTGAAGATAATATAGAAATTATATAATTAATTTATGGTTATTGTAGGTTGTTTACTCCACTTTATGTGTTAGAATTTTTTTTTAAAAATTATTTTTTAATTTCTTTTTAATATTATTTAACATAAAAACCTTATTTGAAGATTATACTTATGAATCATGACAGTTGTTAAATCACATGTCCACCACTTGTCCTTCCAAGTTCCAACTGGCATCTTCATATCCATATCTAAATCCTAAACGAAAAAGCAAAAGAAAGTTTAATTTGATAAGATCCAAACAAATTTAATTATTCTGTTTGAAGTAACAAACCCATTGCAGCATTGCCCACACTTGCACGGTGTTTTTCTTTTCTCATTTGTTTCCCAATCCATTTCCTTATCTCTACTCTAATCTATTTCCCTA
>NC_029780.3:8505261-8536396 GCF_000817695.3 Arachis duranensis | reverse complement strand
TATATATATATATTCCTTATGTCAAGTGAAAGTGACTACTTATTGTTGAAAGCATCCATAAAATGAAAATTCTCGAGAGCATGATGAGTTATATCTTTTTAATAAAGTTGTCTCTTCATGATTTGAAGTTGAGTTCAATTCTTAGATATTCTCTTTAATTAGTTGCTTAAGAGTTGATAAAAAAATTAAAAAAATCCATTGACTAGTTCTCTTTTGAGATTTTAAAATTATCAAAATGGTTATGTTATTCCTTTAATAATATTTTTCTATTTCCACTAAGATATTTTAATAATTTTTGTAAAGTCATAAATTAACATATCTAAATACACATTTTCTATGTTAATAGGTCATTTTGATGTTTTAATATATTAATAAATTACAAGGAAAAAGGAAGATGAACATGTTGAATCATCACTTTTATGTTATTATGCACTAAGATTGCCCATGAAAAAATCTGGAAGGTTAAAATGCTCGTTCACATTTTACGTATAAAAGGTTAATAATTTGTCTCAATTTTACAAGTTTCATTTATTTTTAATTTATTTTCATCATCAATTTATATTTCATTTTTAAAATTATTCAAAAATCATACTTTAAAATTAATCTTTATCATTTTTCATTGACTGGTTCTCTTATTCCATTCACCAATAATCTCAATTCAAAACATAATTTATTTTTTTAAATAAATCAAACTTAAAACATATAATCTTTAAAAACAAGTCTTTTTAAATAATTACTTCAAACGAAATTTTTTAATTTTTATAAAAATTTCGATAACATCTCCTCTAAAATTTGAATTCTACTACTCTTTTTAAGTCTTATTCAAACATTCTTTAAATTTTTTTCAATCATTTTTAAATAAAAATCATTTTCAATAATCAAATAATTTTCAAATTTAGTTAAATTTTAGTATTTTAAACATGTGATTCCTTCAAATTTTTTATACTATATACAAAAATTTATGTGTCGCACATTAAAATTTTTATTTTGTATATAGTGCTCGTGTTTCTGGCATGGGGTTCTATTGTGCTGTTTTGTGTTATAAATAAAAATTTTTGTATTCTAATTTTTTGAATATATAAAAAAAAATAATAACAACAATGATAATAATGATAATGATGGTAACAATAACGTACAAGAAGCAGCATATAACAAGCTATAGGTAGACTAGGTTTAAAAATCGTTTGGCCGCCTATTTTAATTTTAATGCCATTTTAAATATGATTTTTTTATATCGTATATTTTTGTAAATTTAAAAGGAAAAAGAATGACATTAATAAAAAAATTTATGTGCACATTAATAATATACATCTAATATAATTGTATCAAAATAAGAATACAAATAATAATATTCATTTTTCAAATTGAATCAAGTCATATTTCAATTTAAAACAAATCATAGAATAATTAGTTATTTTTTATTAAAATTTTCAATTATGATGATATGATGTTGATGAGTACCAAAGTAGTGCTATAATATATTGACGCTTTTGAAAAAATGAGAATAAAAATATGAAAAAGTTTCATATGCAAGTATTTTCATTAAAATTTAATTAATATTTAATTATTAAAAAAATTATAATTTCAGAATATTAAATATAATTTTTTATCATTAAAAATATTAATAATAACTAATTAATTATTATAGATTACAAAATACGCGAACCTAAAATCAGTGTAAAAATATAATGCGGCTATTGAATTTAGCATTGTCAAGCCAATATATAAAGAAGCAACCAACCAACCATGAAAAGGAAACAAGAAAACACGCCAACTAACTAACATGGCTTCAACTTCAAGCAGCTCAGGCAGCAATGAAAGCCATTCCAAAATCAAAACGGTCGTCGTTTTGGTCCAAGAAAACCGCTCCTTCGACCATATGCTAGGATGGATGAAGTCTCTAAACCCGGAGATCGACGGCGTAACCGGTTCCGAATCGAATCCGGTTTCCACCACCGATCCAAACTCAAACCGAATTCAATTCGGAGACCGGTCCGTCTACGTGGACCCGGACCCAGGCCACTCCATCCAAGACATCTACGAGCAAATCTTCGGGGAGCCCTGGAGCGAGTCGTCGGCGGCAAAAAACTTGCCGCCGACAATGCAGGGGTTCGTCCAGAACGCAGGGCGGCAAGAGGCGGCAAAGGACAAGAATCTGCCGCCGATGACGGAGACAGTTATGAATGGGTTTAGAGCAGAGCGGGTTCCAGTGTACGCAGAGTTAGTTAAGGAGTTTGCAGTATGTGACCGTTGGTTTGCGCCGGTTCCCGCGTCGACGCAACCGAACAGGCTGTACGTGCACTCTGCGACGTCGCATGGGTTGACGAGTAACGACACTGGGAAGCTGGTTGGAGGGCTGCCGCAGAAGACGATATTTGATTCGTTGGATGAGAATGGATTCAGTTTTGGGATTTATTATCAGTTGCCGCCAGCAACACTTTTCTACAGGTTAGTTCATCAACGTTAGAAAGGACCTTTTTCTTTTTCCTCCCTTCAAAGATGCATTATTCGTTCTGGTGGAGGAACGCCTTTTCCATCACATATCTCATTTAAGTAAAAATGGTTAAAAAATTTGATAAGTTTTAATTAAATTATTAATTTTATGTAAAGATAATTATATATGGATTTTGTTTTATTTTTATTCATATAAGAATATTTTTTCACCTTTTAAAATATTTATTATGTTATTTCTCTCTTTATGATAGTTTTATCCGAAATTAAATAATTAAAAAGTGTTTTTTGGTAGTTTAATTTACTTTCTAAGGAGGGAGTTATTCAGATAAAGACGTCTAAAACGTATTTTTTTAAAGATATTTTTTAGTAATTAAAATTTAACATATATAATCGATTAAATTATGTTATTTTTGTCAAAATTAGGCTAGACAAATTATTTTGATCGAAAAAATAGTGAATCAAATCTTGAATTAGTCTAAATTAATATTATTTTTTTTATAGAAAATAACTACAATACCCTTATTATAAAAAATGACTAAAATACTCTTATTATATATATTAATTTTGAGAATCCTAAATTCTAATCCTTTACTTCTCTGCCATTATAAGGTTAGGATTTAGAGTTTTCAAAATTAATAGAAGTATTTTAGTTATTTTCTATAATAAGAGTATTGTAGTCATTTTTTATAAAAAATAATATTAATTTAGACCGGTTCAAGATTTGATTCATTATTTTTTCGGTTAAATTAATTTGTCTACCCTAATTTTGATAAAAATAACAAGGCTTAATCGATTATATGTGTTAAATTTTAATTAATAAAAAATATATTTAAAAAAAGACGTTTTAGACGTTTTTATTTGAGTGACTTCCTTAAAAAATACGTGCATGTTTTCGTAGTTTACCTATAAAGAATTAAAAAAACATTAGAGCCGTCCGTTTCTTATTAGTGTAAAGCATATTTGTTAGCGCGATGAATCATTCTTTATTCATCCTCAATTACACAAAAGACGAAGGAATTCATTCTCCACAAATCCAAATCATATAAACTCCATTATTGGCAGCGGGATAAAGCGACAAAACGAGAATCATCCCTGATATACCACTTGCTTTTGTATTTGATCATCCCAAGCTACAACTATTATATATATCCACAATGAATATTAACACAACAGTCAAATTCTTACGTCAAAATTTGACATGTTTGCTAATTAAACAACCATCAGGACTAAGAAGTAATGCCTTGAATTATACTCAAGGTCTCTTCTCAATTTTAATTTTTAGTGGAACTAAGTTTTCTAAATTAAACAACCGCTGATTACTTGATGCAAATTGTTCTTCAATCCTGCACCAAGAAATATTGAGGAATTAACTTTATGGCACAAGCAAACACACTAAGGGAACACATAACACAAATTGTTGAGGTATCTTATGTTATATTGGAATTTATATCTGAGAAAGAATTGGATACCAAGATTGGTGCATGAAATTCAAAAGAATATTTAAATACTAAAGCCAAAAATTTCATCTTGTAGTAAAGAAGGCATTTTTATTTAGTGGCAATACAACTCATGAATATTAACATGCATAGTATATTTAAAATTCAAGTTAAAACGGTTTTCGCATAGTCATTTATCCTAAATTAAAAAAAAGTAAAAATAAAATTGGGGAATAATAATAAAAAAATAACTCATAACCGATCAATCTGAATTTTGTTATTACATTTTTTGTAATTTTTAATATAATTTTTAGATTTTTTTATATTTATAGTTGATTATTATTGTTCCTCTCTAATAATTAACATATCATGGAAAAAAATTCACATACAAAAATCAATAACCAATACATTTAGAATGCAATCATGCATTGTTTTTAAGGTAAAAACTCAAGTGCAGGTAACTTAGTTGAGAATCTTTAGTTAAATAATAATTTAGTCAATTTTATTAAGTTATTTAATAATTTTTAGAGTAAATGTTCTTTCTAGTCTCTAATTATTTGTTTATAAATTTTGTATCTTCTAACAAATATAAAAACTTAAATTGGTCCTTATCTACTTTGATATACGTACATTTTAGTCTCTACAACTAGTTTTAAACAGATCACTTGCTGATGTATCAGTAATTTGTCCCTACAATAATGAAGAAATTGACCAAGAAAGTGACTAACACGTTAGCAAGTGATCTATTCAAAACTTGTTGCAGAGACTAAAACGTACGTATATCAAAGTAGATAAGAATTAATTTGAGTTTTTATATTTGTTGGAGGATGCGAAGTTCATGGAGCAAATGATTAAGGACCGAAAGCATTTACTCTAATTTTTAAATGAGATAGTGTTCAGCTTTCTTGAAACTAGGAAAAATGAAAAATCGAAAGTGATGAGGAAGATATATTGAGAAAAGAAGTTGAAGAACCTTATTGTCATCATCACCATCACAATCCTTTTTCTTCTTCAATTTCGTAGTACCACCGACTTTGCTGATGGGCAACTTCATTGCACCAAACGGAGGAGCGTTTAAGGATATAGGCTTTATATGAGTAAATAAATTTCGAAATTTGAATATTTTTTATTGGTGTATCTTGGCTTCCAGGAATCTTAGGAAACTGAAGTACATAGATAACTTTCACCCATTTGACTTATCATTCAAGAAGCACTGCGAAGAAGGGAAGCTACCAAACTACGTAGTGATTGAGCAAAGATTCTTCGATCTGTTATCCATTCCAGGGAATGATGATCATCCATCCCATGATGTGGGAGAGGGGCAGAAATTCGTTAAGGAAGTGTACGAAGCACTGAGGAGTAGCCCTCAGTGGAATGAGATTCTGTTTGTGATCATATACGATGAACATGGAGGTTTCTATGATCATGTTCCAACTCCTGTTGAAGGAGTTCCTAGCCCTGACGACATTGTTGGTCCTGATCCATTTAAGTTCAAGTTTGATAGGCTTGGTGTTAGGGTTCCTGCCATCATTATCTCTCCATGGATTGAGCCTGGCAAAGGTAATAATCGTTAACCTGCATGCATTTCATCACGCAAAAGTATCTTCTTATAATTTACGCTAAAATTCATCTTCTAGTTTAACAGTCGAAATAATCCAATTCTAAATCATTTTTTTTGGTGACCAATTCTAAATCATTTGGATATAATGTTTTGGTATAATACAACGTGCTTAATAAAAAAATACACTCAAAAAAAGTAGACTATCATCTTTTATGTTATCGTATGGAATATCTGATTGTGTAAAAATAAAAAAGATTTTTCGGCATTTAAAAATAGTTGTCTGAGAAGTTATCCACGTATCCTTTGTGGGAAGACTAGTAGAGGATATAAGTGTTTAAGAGAGGTGTAATGGCTTTTAGAGTACGGCTTTCTTTTTATTATTGATTATTTTGTAATAAAAAATATTATGTATATACCAAAATTAGCCACTATGTATTTATATATAAAATTATAAATATATGTATTGTTTAACTCATTTTTAATATGTATTTTATACTAGTGACTGATTTTGGTATATATCTAACAAAATTGCTTTGTAATAAACTCCACTTTATTATATTGAGCTTTCTCCTGCATATTGCAGTGCTGCACAAACCTTCAGGACCATTCCCAACATCACAATACGAGCATTCATCAATACCAGCCACTGTAAAGAAAATATTCAATCTGCCTGAGTTCCTCACAAAGCGTGATGCATGGGCTGGAACATTTGAGGGTCTCTTAACTCTAACAACCCCACGAACAGATTGTCCAGGTTAATTATCTGTATCTAAATTGTCTTAAATATTTCCTTAATGCTGAAAATATCAGTTATTTCCTTACCAGAAATTGTTTCTATTTTGAATTTTGCAGAGACATTGCCAGAACCTGTGAAATTGAGAGACATTGGAGCTCAAGAACAAGCCAAGCTAAGCGATCTTCAGGTAGAATTAGTACAAATGGCAGCAACTCTAAATGGAGACCACAAAAAGAGCATATACCCCAACAAGTTAGTTGAGAATATGACTGTTTCAGATGCAGTTAAATACATTGAGGATGCATTCAGTACCTTCTTGGATGAGTGCAACAAAGCAAAGCAAAGTGGAGTGGATGGATCTCAAATTGTTGATTGTGCTGATAAGAATAAATCAACACCAAATTCCAAGAATTTTTTTCACAAGTTGTTGAGTTGTATAGTTTGTGATCGATAGTTCAAAATTAACATCTTAAACATGTAATATTATTTCTACTCGGATCCCATTCATGCAGTTATTTATGTGTACAACAATAAAATTGGCTTTGGCAGCCCAATGTGTTGAATAATAAATTTGTTGTATGTATTCCTGTCCGTTGAACATAATTAAGATTCTCAATTTAATAATAAAATTCATTTTCATTTTGTAGTTACTACTTACCCTATATATATATTTTGTTTTACAATAACCACATCTAGCATATAGTTTTACCATGGTACCTTAGGCAAAAATACAGAGACAGGAAATTCCTTTCTTTACTTCCTGAAAATGGCTACAAAAGAGAAGCGAAACAAACTATGGCTGGTCCTTTATTTTTCAACAAAATATATAGGATAGTTGCATACAGAAACAAAAGAACCATGTATCTAACTAAAGCTGCAAGTGTCTGAAATGCTAAAGTTAATCATACCCTGCATCTAAGTATCTAACATGGCAATTATATTTGCCTCAGGAACACACGAAATAATACAGCACTAGAAAGTGTTACACTAATCATAACTCATAAGCAACCCATCACACACATTAGGAGAAATACTTGAATATGATCAGCATATGTCACCTCCAAGCTAAATTCATTTGCTACAGGAACTTCCTCCCCTTTCTAAATTGCATTACATTATGATTATACGAACAAGGAATTTGGTTAGGACTTGGGAGAGACCTATGAAATAACTGCTTAAGGAGAGAGCTAGTTATATCGAATATATGAGGTTTCCAGCAAAATTCGAATCACACTATAACCAGTTAGACTTACTATGTATCAATTTAAAACACCTCATAATAGAAGAAACAATAGAAGCCACAAAATCGTGAATTTAAAAGCCAATAACAAAAATATATGAAGAGAACAAGCCAATTAACATATTGAACAAAATATAGCAGCCAGAGTTTGTCCAGAAAATTCAGACAGCAGTTCAAACCCAAGATTTCAGCAAGAAAAAAAATAGAAGCTGCAATGCTACACACACACGCACACAAATAAAGACGACAAACATACCCCACAAATGTTGCATTGAGATAGAAGTTGTAAAATAATCTGAGATTTTTTCATTACCTCGCAACAATTTCAATCTAATTATTACATATGCTAAGGAAAACCTTCTAGCATAAGGGGCACTATGGGGGAACAGCTTGATTTGAAAATCATTGTGACCTTGTGGGGAACAAGCAAAAACGAAGCATGAAAAAAAAAATCAGATAGCACAATAAAAATAGAAGTACTTGCATTACATTGAATTGAACCGCATCATAATCCAGATTCTGGTTTTTCCTCTTTAGGAGGTGCAAACTGCCTAGTGAGACGAGATCTCGTCCAGGGATCAACAGCAGCTCTCTGTGGTGGTTGTGGTGTTGGTGGCTTTGACTGTCTAAGCTCATTTTCCCGGTCAACAAACCTGTTAAAGACCGCAGAAGAAAATGATAAAAAAAAAGAGCACAATTCTCCTCAATTAACCCATTTTAAAACCATTAACATGACTATAAATTAGCAATAACCACTTAATAGAATCAAAACAACTATGTTTCAGTTATTCGAACAAAAAAATTAGCCTTTTTTAACCGAAACAATCAGAGTTGACACATTTGTATAAATTTTATAAAATATCCAGAATTTCCAAAAAAAAAAAGGTTTTCAAAAAGCAAAACAAAGTAGCTTCTAATTAAAAACAATTTTCAGCTTTTTCAAGTTGTAAAATCACATTATAAGACAGAATTTTAAGTTAAAACTACGAAGTTATATTTGATCATACTCAATATAGGCGAGTGGTGCAGCATCACCAACTCGAATACGAGTCCTTAGCACTCTGGTGTATCCACCTTCTCTATCCCTGCATCACAAACAAAAGAATGACCATTCAGTGTTACACAATCAACAGAAACAACACAAACTTTTTAACTAGGGTTTGGATGAATCCGAATACAAACTTGTAACGATAAGATAGCTCAGTAAAAAGTTTGTGAAGGACATCATCTCCTCTCACAAAAGCACCAGCGCGCCTTGCAGCACACAAAGAACCCTAAAAAGCCACAATCAATCTATGAAGGAAGATTATATACACAAATTAATCATCAAAAGACTCTAGAATATTCTAATTCAACTGCTAATAAATTTATAGAACAAAAGGAAAGAGCAAAACCTCTTTGCCGAGCTGAACCATGTTGTCAGCAAGTCTGCGAACCTCTTTAGCCTGGAAATGAAGATGAAATGAAATGAAATGAAAATGAAATTGAAAAAGGAAGAAAGAGGGGAACCTTGGCAACAGTGGTTTCGATGCGCTCGTGCTTGATAAGCTGGGAAACCATGGTTCTTAGCATGGACATTCGGTGACCGGTGGGTCGACCCAGTTTCCGGAACTTCGTCATCTTCGGGAAAGTCACAGAGCACCCCTCTCTCTCTCACTCTCACTCTCACTTTCACTTTCACTTTCACTTTCAGATTGGGAATCAGGGTTGCCGCCAAAGAGGGAGGGACACACTTCTGAGTTCTGAATTTCTGATTACGCTTTGGGCTTCAACGTGTTGTGTTCAATAACGGTTTTTTTAATTATTATTTTTAAAATTAATTATCAATGTAAATTTAGAAACAACAATGCAAAAAACATCATTATTATTGTCTCCTATACCACCTAATTGCTTCCAATGCAATCAATGGCATATAGCACTAAAAATGTAACAAAAAGATTAAAAAAAAAGCATAGCTTCACCAATAAATTTTGTTGATCTTTTTTGTTTCTACCCTTAGCATAGTGAGTCACTCATGCAAACAAAACCACGTGTACTCAGTGGCGGAGCTTGAAATAAAATTTTGGGGGGTCAAATAGAAGATAATTGTCAAGATGCTTTTGATATGGACCCCATTTAAGATAAGCTCGTCTAACCTCATCTCTCTGATTTGGGTGATATTGCCAAATTTGAAGCCGTTTTTCAGGGTATCGTTTCAAAGAATTATGGTCAAACTCATCAGATGTAGCTCTTTAAACTTTTGAAGGTTGTATCTTACTTTCTTCGTGATTCATTAAAGTAGAAGAATTATCTACAGATGTTGATATTATAAAAGTTATATGATTTCCTTCTTGAATATTAGCCTTCCTCTTAAAAAATGCATCATCAACTAACTCTTTGATATTTTATGATTACTTTATATAAAAATTTGAATATATATCCGATAAAATATATAAAAAAAATTAGAAGGACAAATGTTAAAATTTATAATATTTATTGATTTTTTTTATCAGTTTATACAAATACAATAATATCAATACTTATTGAATATTCTAATATTTTTTATCATATAAAAAATTAAATCAAATAAACAGTAAAATATAAAAGAATATTAAATTACATAAATAAAAAATACTTAATTTTTTATATTTGAACTCAAAAATAGAGGGAGTGTTGCTTATTGAATAGAGAGTTGCGAAATGCGAATACACTCAATTCAGTCCAAATCCAATATGTTTTGAATGTTTAAAACTAAAAATTACTGTGCAATAAAAGCAAGAGATGAAGATTAAACTTTGGTATTTTAAGTCATAATAAAATATTTGAACCAACTGAACTATTTTTTATTTTTTAAAAAAGTATTACTAATTTTTTTAATAAAAGTTTGGGGGGGCCATGGCCCCCTTTGTCTGAACGAAGTTCCGCCACTGCGTGTACTTGTTTTATATGCTAAGCATACATAGTGGAGCAAATTATGAGGCTACCAACAGTGCATCAAAGTTTTAGTCTTGCCAACTTCTTTTCCCATGTTCACATTAGGTATTTTCATGGTAAATGTTTTTGGGACTTAAATAAACTAAAAAAAATAAATAAATAAAATAAATAAATTGTTTAAATAAAAGTCAGTACGTCAATTTCAATGCATGATATTTTTTATTTTAAACATTAACGGATTAATAAACTCAAAACCATCTTGGTAATTAATAATAAAATTAAATATTTTCACACAATCCGTCTCACAAATAACATCTTATTGACCCACATTCCAAACTAAGAGATATCTTTTTCAAATAGCAAAAATTCTTCTTAAAAAATACTATTATTCTCAATCATTTTCGAACACCTTTTTTACCAACTCCCATTACAATCTCTAATAACACAAGCAAAACTAACACTATCACCCGAACCAAAATAACTAACATCACAATTAATCTTAAAATATCAATGGATGGGAGATTTCAAAAACCATTTAGAATAGAGGGAAGGGACATACGTTGTAATTCAAAAATATTCTTAAGCTTCTTTTCTAAAGCTAATGCCAAATAAATCACTTTTTTCGGAGGCCAAGTTTCATGAGGATTAAAGATGTCGTTATTCCTTACTCGACATATCCACTAAAGTCCTGAAAAGAACTTAAACGGATACTCTCTACTATGATACAAGAACCAGTTTTTCAAATCCAAATGATGACAAGAAATATCCAATCTATGTCATATAAGCTGAGCTTTTGGACAATTCCGAATACAATATAAAACCAATTCCTGACTAGAAAGACATTTTAGGTACCTATCCGATGACGACATCCCTCTTCTGAAGCAAAAACTTGCAGTAAAAAGAGCCTCCTTAAGACATAGCCAAGCAAAAAATTTGTGCTTTTCCAGAACAAACTAGTGTCAAAGCCAAAGCCAATTCTCTCGTTCCTCCCAACCAAACAGCTGCTTACACAACCACAAGTAACTATTACGTGAGTCATAGACTTTGACAGCAGACCTATACCAATACCAACCCACTTCCGGACCTGCTTGCACATTTGGATTGTAAGAAAGAATATTACCTTTCAGATTTTGAGATAAAGGTGAATAAAGAGTATCCAAATGCCACCTACTAACCGACCAAATATCCTGTATCCGGAGATTCGAATAAAAAATGTGAACATAATCCATCTCATTAGATAACTGTCTTTCTCTCTTCCAACTAGAAAACCAAAAATTCTGGTTCAAATCCCTAATACACCAAGCAAATCCATCCTTCAACACTTCCTAAGCCTTGCAAAGACTCCTCTAAATGGGAGAGCCCTTGTTCTTAGGACAACTAAAATAGTCATATAGAAATGATCAGTATTTGTCATCCAATAATTGGACCATAACTTGTTTGGCTGCTGAAAAAAAGTCCAACTAGCTTCTTAAGAAGAGCAATATTCACACAATGAGGATCTCTAATCTCCAAACCTCCATGTTTTTTTGGAGTAACCAGTACCTTCCAACTAACAAGATTCAATCCTCTTCCATCAACTTGTCATTTTCAAAGAAAATTCCTCATCATAGACTCCAATTTATTAATAATTCCTTTGGAAAAAATAGAGACATGCATCTAGTACGTGGAAATAGTGGCTGCAACAGAATTAATCAAGTAGAGTCTATCAGCCCGATTAAATAAACTCCTTTTCCAGCTTGCTACTCTACCCCGAATCTTATCCAAGACACCATTGAAAGCTGAATGGGTCACCTTAGAATGGCTAAGGATAACTCTAAGATACTTGCCCAAGTCCTGAACAAATCTGATAGAGGATACCCTAGTGAAAACCTCTTTTCTTGTTGCAGAGACATTCTTGAAGTAAAGCACTTTAGATTTCTCTACATTAATCTTCATCCCAGATGTTTTGTAAAAAGTCTCTAAAATCAACATCACATTTTGCATTTGTCTCTTTGTAGCTTTACAGAATAAAAGCAAGTCATTTGCAAATATTAAGTGAAATATTCTTGGTCTCTCTCTAGAAATAGCAACCAATTTTCACAAGCCCAAATTAATCTGATGACTAATAAAGCATGCCAATCTCTCCATACACAACACAAAAAGATTGAGTGATATAGGGTCTCTTTGTCTAAGACCCCAACTAAGAGAAAATCTATTCAGACGATTCCTATTCCAAAGAATAGATAAGGAGGAAGCAGTGACACAATTCATAATCAAATTAATTGTAGGGCTGAAAAAACCAAAGCTCTTAAGGGTATAGGCTAAAAACCTCCAGTCAACTCTGTCATAAGCTTTCTCCAGATCAATCTTAAAGGCCAGTATGCCTTTCTTTGATTTAGTCTTCTTCATAAAGTAGATAACTTTTTGAGCAATAATGATATTATCAAGAGTTCCTCGTCCTGGAATAAATCCTCTTTGAAGCGGGCCAATAATCTTTGCAAGATGAGGACAGAACCTATTAACAAGGACCTTTGTGATGTTCTTGTAAACTACATTGCAGAGACTAATCGACCTAAAATCTTTCATAGATACCGATGATTCAACCTTTGGAATAAGAACCAGTAAAGACTCCATCATTCTCGGATCAAGAGTAACACCGGAGAATGCCCGCTTAACCATTTTCTAAACATTAAGACCAATGATCTCTCAATATTCCTTGAAGAAGAAAGCTTGAAACACATCAGGATCCAGAGCTTTAAAAGAGTTCATGTGAAAAACAGCTATTCTAACTTCCTCCATAGTAACTGGTGCCGTAAGATCATTGCAAGCTTCCTCATTCAGAGAAGGAAGGGGCACATCACCAAGACAACCCAAATCAACATCATCCAAACGACAGAATAAGCTTTTGTAGAAAGACTCTGCTTCTTGACTCATAACCTCTGGATCAGTTTCCCATATTCCATCCTTGAGAAAAAGGTCATGAATCTTATTATGCTTTCTTCGCACAAGAGTTTGAATATGAAAGAATCTTGTATTCCTATCCCCGAACCTTACCCATTGCTCTCTGGACTTTTGAAACCATAGGAACTCCTCTTGCACTAGAGTATTATTATAATCATCAAGCAAATGTTGCTTATTCTGGCATAAATAAATGCTATCCACCAATTCCAACTGCTTTTGTAAATAATTAATCTACTGCTCTAATTCATATTTCTTAACAAAAATATTACCAAACACCTTTTAGTTAAACTCTAATGAATTCTTCTGCACTTCCGAAAGCTTGCCATAAATCCCTCTATTACCAGACCACCATGACTGATTCACAATATCCTTATAGCCAGGATGAGTAGCCCAAGCAACAACAAATTGGAAAGGTTGATTCTCTTTAGGTTGAGGACGACCTTTACAGCGCACCAGAATAGGGCAATAATCAGACTAAAGCCTATTTAAAACTTCTACATAAGCCTTTGGAAAGATAGATAACCAACTACGATTTATACAGACTCGGTCAATCTTTTTTGCCACATCAACATAATTTTTCACCCTCCTGTACCAAGAAAATTGCCTCCCAATAGTCTTCAGATCAAACAAACCATTATCCCCTGATGAAATAGCAAACCTGTCTGCAAGGTCCTTGAAAAATCATGGACTGTGTAACAAGATAACCCTAAAGGAGAACCCTTTTATTAAATTGAGGGCTACCATAAATATCACTACAACTCCAAATTAAATTATCATATTGAACCTTAACAGTAACACCCTGATCAATAGCATCAATGAACTTACAACAAACACCCTGCATAGAGGATAGAAACCAAATACCCCCTTATGCCTCTTTGCTTCTACTATACCAACAGAGTGATACCCAACATTTCTAAAAACAATTTTAAATGCTGAAAAGGGGAGTGAGTTTCAACCACAATAAAGAAAATAGGTCTAAATTTCCTAACAAGTTCCTTACAATGCACCCGGGCTAATTTATTAGAAGCACCCCTAATATTCCAAACAATCATATTTAAATTATCCATAAATAATAGTGACAGAATAAATAAGAACATAAACTCTAAATAGAATCACTAACCTCAATAGGTGGTTTGTCTTGCGGTACTGGCACACTCTTATCCTCAATAATTGTCACTCTCGGATCCCCCAACGCTACACCCGCTATGCTTCCATCTACTAAGGTTTCCTCCATTGTGCCACCATTTTTATCAACTAGCGAGTTTTGTAAGGAGGAAGACCATGGACGCTTCCAGAGAGAAATTTTACGACGTGCAGGAGTTCTATGCGATAGAGATGGTGCAATTTCATGTTTTTCTTGCTGCCCCATCCTAATGCCAATTGATTTGCCTCCATCACCATGCAAATTAGGTTTTGAAACCTTTATCCAACCATATTTGTGCTGCTTTTCATCTTGGTCCTTCAAACCTGATGGATGGCCCATTGTGAATTTTTTCTTACGCAGCACTTATTGCCAGCCCTCTCTATCATCCATGCATGTCTCATTAACATGACCATCAGGCACGTAAGAAGCCAATGATTCCATAATGGCATCCTTCCCTTTAACAACTTCTAATTTTTCGCCTAAATTACGCGAATTCTCACCCAAATCACGAGCTTCCGATTCAACCTCTTTTTGAATTTCATGATTGTTGTGTGGCACTAGTGTTAGGACTTCATTATTTTTTTCATCACTAAAAGAATCACAATTTCCTTTCGAGGACTCCTTCTCCATGCACAAGTAGAACAAATCAGCTATAAACTCTCGTACTCCACTTCACAAGTCATACCCTCCACTATAATATGTTTGATTATAGGCAACCCAAGATTAATTTGAACACAAGTTCGGGCATATTTTTCTCTTTCTACAAGCTTAGTGGCCAAGTCTACTTTCACCAGAACCCCTGTTGCAGAAGCAATTTGCAACATTGCTTGTTTCTGGTAGCACCAAATTGGAAGTCTCGAGACTCGAATAGATACTAGCGTTGATCTGAAGGATTGTTCGCATGGCCTAAAATCCATGTCCTATGACTTTACTGCAACATAGTGACTGTCTATCAACTATGGGCCACTAAGTATGACTTTTTCATGATCCGCAACAATATCAAATTTAACCAAAAAATACACAAACCCCATATCCAACAAATCAAACTCTCCTTTGATGTGCCATATTATCCGAAAGTTATGCATAAGAGTCGTGTAGCCATAATGCTTATCCAGCACCTTGATCACAATGGCTTCCTTATATGGTTCAGCTAGACAACTTTTTGCCTTCTTCGTAAAATTGACACTTGGTGGACGAGAATCACCCTACTTACCTGTCAGCGTCACGATACCATCTCCAGATAAAGACCTACTAATGCGAAGGCCTTAGACTTTCTGCACCAATGACCTTATCTCTAAAAGAGACCTTGGATGGCTTTTCTAAACCCTCTCGAAAAGAACCCTCCTTAACACCACATACACACCCTCCTACGCTCTCCCCCTTATCTCTTTCAATGGCATGGCTATCTTCTTCATCGTGTTTCACCCTTAAACGCTCGCCCCCGCTCTCTCCTTCTCTCATTCTCCCCGAGTACGTACTCTTTCTCTACTAGGATTTTTTTTCTAAAAGTTATTGGCTAATTTTTTTGCAATGCTAGGGTTTCTTTTTTCAATGTAAATGAAATAGAAATTTTTGGCTAATTTTTTTTTTGTATGAAAAAAATATTGGTGTTTTTGTTAAAAATGAAATTATTTGGTGTAATTACGTATGAGTAGATTTTGCGAGTCAACACGCAGGGTACGTGTTGGACATGTGTCATCATTCTATCAACACGTAGGGTGTCTGTTGGACATGTGTCATCATCCTCGCAACACGCAAGGTGCGTGTTAGATACGTGTTACCTTTTTTGCACATCCACAATACTATATAATACACTTCAAATATTAATATTCAACCAAAACACTATTTTTATCTTTATATTGAAAATAATTTTTGAAAATTTTTTATACTAATAATTTTTAATATTTTATTATTATTTTATTTGTATAAATATTAAATTTATTGCCTAAATGAAATTATGCTCTTAAAATATATCTTTGTGAGAATCATAAATAAAGACTTGCTGAATGAAAAGAAAAATTTATACAATAAATATCTAAATATTTAAGTAGTATTTTTGTTTTTTTTAATTTTATAATTTTTTATGAATTTAATTTTTTGTATATAGATCATGTAAAATATTTTTTTAAAAATAGTTAAATATCTAATTGTATATTATCATAAGTATTATAGAGTCGGCATAATTTATTTATTTTTTTATCAATATTTAATAATAAATGTATTTTTATAAACTGATATTAAAAATAGGCCCAAATAGACTAGTAAGAGTTTTTTTTGTAGACTACATATGATATAAAAAGAAAAAATGGTAGAAAAAGAGAAAAAAAATAGACAAGTTAATTGACTTAGTTTCTATCTAAATATATAAAGTGATAAATCTTATCTTAAGGCTGAAAGTCATTTCTTATACTTTTCCATAATTGAATCAGTATTTTTAGTCATAAAATAAGTTATATGATTGATTATTTTTCGAATCAATGTGAAATAAGTTTTTTAATATTAACTCAAAATCTCTTAAATTTTTTTATTATTTTTTTTAAATAATATTATCAAATTTCTTTTTATGCATCATAAAAAAATGTTTAAACAATCCATTTCATAAAAAATATTATAAAAACTATATTCTCAAATAAGGATTATATTAAATCCCTTCAAATAACATAAAACTAATCTAAAAAATACCAACATTTTCTAACTTTTTAAAATAACCTTTCACCTTACACACATCCAAATTACAAATATGATTACCAAAATCGGTTGATCTACTAAGAGGACTTTAGAACATTAAAGGTCACTAAGCTTTTTTCTTATGATAATATTAAAAATAAATAATTTTAAATTATTATTTAAAAATTTATTTTAAATATATAAATTTAATTAGATAATCGTATACAATTTATTAGCATCGAAATTATAATATTTTTATATAATTAATTTTTATCAACAATTATACTACTTGTGTATTAAAAATTAATTATCAATTAATTACTATGTATAAAATTATGTATTTAATATTTTATAAAAAAACTTTATTTTTAATTATTTATCCGCTACAGAATTTGTTATTTTACTATAATAAATTTAATTATTTTAACAAATAAAAATAACAAAAAATAACGAATTAACAGATTAAATTGTAATAATATTATAACAAAAAATTACAAATATCAGAAAACAAATAAAATTACTAGTATTATCGCAAAAAACTAAAAAATATTTAAATTATCTAATTCACTACAACTGCTAATAATAATACTAATCCAAAAAATTATACTAATAATAATACATTTTAAATATTAAATTTTAAATTAACAAAAATACTAAACTTATATAATTAGTCCATCTCAAATAATTAATAATGTGTTCTTCTACAGAGGTATTGTAAGAACCCAAAATATTAATCGATTAATTAACATAAAAAAATAATAAATTAATTGTCTGAAATAGGTTCTAAAAATTTAGAATGTTAATTAGAAAATTTAAATATAATATTTAGACTCGGTAGATTTTTTTGAGTTGAAAAATATAATATTTCGAAAAATTGCGTAAAAATACGTATCGGTAAATTAACCGGCAGTACCAGCGTAAGTATATCCGGTATTGTACGAGAATGATAAAAACAATAGAAAAAGTTAAAATAAATTAAAGTTGAAAACCGGGAACTAATTTTAAAAGTTTGTCCCGAAATCAAGTCAAACGGAGCAAAAACGCTAACGAGTAGGCCCAAGCCCAACATATATAAACACTTAAAGACACCCATTTCAGCTCATTAAACACATTCAAGAGAGGGAGAGCTGCTGAAGTGAGAAGAGAGGGAGGGTTTCCAAAGTTACTATTCACATACAACTTCAATCTATCATATCTTGAGTTACAGTGCTCCGATTCGAGTGTTGCCAGCGGCTACGCGAAGCTTTTACCGAGCCCGTTACTTTCATGTAACTTTTGTAGGTAAGATTTTGAAATTTCTTCTACTTCCTGCAGCCATAAAAATCCGAAAATGTGGGTGATGGTTTTGAGTAAATTTTTGTGTTTTCAATTGATTAGGTGATATCTAAGGTTAGGCTATTGGTGGTTTGTGCCCCCAAACACCATCGGAAAAGGTAAAAAAACTCTTTACCTTGTGAAATTATGTATATGATGACCCTAGGTTGATTGATTATGAATTATGTGTGTATATAGCTTGAAGTTATGATTGTTGGCATTTATTTGGAGCTTTGGATTGATTGTTGGTGATTGGAGGCTTGAGTTGGACTCAATTTTGGGATTTTGGCATATTGGGAATCGGTCAAGGTATGGTTTTGGTTTCCTCTATGTAATATATAATATTTCTAGATACTTATGCTAATGACCCATAGGATAGACTTAGATTGAATTGATTGTTGGATTTGATAATGTATGATGGAGTTGTTGATTTGATGAATTATGATGTTGCACTTTGATAATATTATTCATTATTGGAATGAGGCTTGAACTTGATGATTTGGAGTGTTTATAGTGAATTTTAATGTTTAATGATGTTGGTGAAAGTTGAGGATAGTGGAAAGATGCATTGAGTGAGAAATTGTGGATGAAATGAGTGGAACTGTATGTTGGTAGGATACACAATGACATAGAAGATGCATGAGTAATATTTAGTCAACTTGAAACTGTTTTGGGTGTGGTATATTTGGTTTTGATTGGGTTTTTGTTATGAATTTGGAAAGTTGAGAACCTTGTTTTTTTTGTAAAAACTCGTTTTTGGTAAACTTTGACGGATCATGACTTGACTCTCAAAGGTTGAAATTGAATGACTTTGTTTTAAATTAAAGATGACTTTGAGAGTTTTAAATTGATATAAAGTTTGTAGAAAATAGATTTTTGTAGAGAAAGTTATGACTATTTAAAGTTGGGTGCCAAAAAATAGAATTACGTAACATTTGAATTTTTCTATGTTTGGTATGGGCCGCATATGCGACAGGGGGCACGCAACGCGACCAACCCATTCAAGTTGGGTAACTCACGTACGCAAAACACTGCCTGCGTACGCGAGCAAAAAAATTTTAACCCTTGCATACGCGAACTTTAACACACAATACAAGCAACCCATTCGGGTTGGAACACTCGCATATGCGAGCAGGTGGTTGAGTACGCGACCATCCCTTTTTCAACAGCATGCATACGCGAGACCCCTATTTTGTTGAAAAATGATTTTTATGTTTTTAAAGGTTCTCTAATCTTTCTAAACTTCCCTAAGATGCAGTTTAAGGGTAATATAATTAGGCCTAAGGATTAATAGAGGATAATTAATAACTTACGTAGATGAATTTTGTATAAATTTTAGAAGACGGAGACTTAAGTTTCTGGTGTATTGAGGATGGATTAGAGTGTGCAGACACTATATCCTGGACCGTGTTCCGAGCACAATATCTCGGGGGTTTCCATTATGAGACCAAAGGGCGACATCTCCATGGAGATGTGTCGGGTTGGAAGTTGAACCGATAATGTGATATCACAACCAATAGGTCAGACATTCATCATGTGCATCTTCTATCTGTTTGTTTGCTTTGTCGACTTGAAACTGCTTGCCTAGTTGTATAACATGATTAATTGGTACTTGAATTTCTTGATATACATGCTATACTATGCTTACTTATATTGTTATTACTTGTGTTTTCTACTAGGATTGAGGAGGTTCGGAAGGCGGCGGTGATGGGATCGCATGGCAGTTAGGTAGGTGAAGACTGTGGGACAGCGAAGAATTGTTAGATTAGAAATCCACTAAGCTAGATCCCCTTATTTTATCTATGGTTTTAAGTCATGGTTTTAAATGTACTTATGTTTTAAGCTTGAATCTCGTGATGGATATGAAGTTCTAGGATTGCCTCTGGAATCCCGGAGTCTTATATCTTACATCACTGGGCACTGTTACCATACTGAGAGCCTCCGGTTCACATTTCATACTCTGTTGTTATTTTTCAGATGCAGGTCCAACCCTCCTCGGTGAGTTGCTTGATGGTGACAGAGCGGAGGACCCTTATTCCACATTGGAGTCTTTTGGTTATTTTGATTAGTTCTCTCACCTTTTATATTTATATTTGTCTTAGAGGCTTATTTTGAGAGAGATACTTTTGTGTATGCAGTTTTATCTTTCAAAAATTCTGTATTGTCTGTATATAACTAGCCGGCTTAAACTCCACGAGTTGCGGCTAGATCTTTATACTATTATGCTCTTATATATCTATATATGTTTTGATATCTGTATGTATATCTTGTGCCTCGATTAGTAATCACGTACCATTTTTTTAAATAACACACTACTCACTCTCCACACCAAAAATTACCTTCCTCCCTCTCTAACTCTCTTAACAAAATCCTCCTCGCCAATAATCACCTTCTAAATCACACTACCATGCACAACGAACAATGAAGCATGCAAAGCTCCTCCTCCCACCTTTTAAAGGAACAAAGACATTACTACATTGGCGTTCCCAGCGTACGGATATTGGGTGCATAGAGATAGTCGGTCAAGTGGTCAACATGCACCCTACATGTTGACACGTGGCAGTGGAATGTTGATAAAGGTGGATTGAAAACCAGCGTCGAATTTCTGCTCTTAGAACATAGACCCTACGTGTTGCTAAGGTGTTGACACGTGGTAGGGGAACGCTGATAAAGGTGCATTGGAACGAAGCATGGAATCTCTGCTCTTACAACACGGACCATATGTGTTGCCTGCATGCGCGAAATGTGTAGTCAGAATCTCTGCTAAAAAAAATTTTTACTGCTTCAACACGCAGGATGCATGATGACCAGAGCTTGATACGTGGCTAATCTCTACTAAAATCTCTATAAAAGTTGCTTTGAAATTCGATATGGAATCCCTACAAACTCAATAGGCAGACTACGTGGTGTGTAAGAGGTTTTGCAACTCCACACTCCTACAAAACATTGCATATAGCAATATTCCACAAATACACCATTTCTTTATCCATACTAAAAATAATTTCTCATGATACACTGATATATCAATTTTTTTTTGTGAGTAATTGTTTTTATATAAAAGTAATGTTTAATTATTTTGTTGATCCCTATAGTTTCGCGAAATTTTTAATTAGGTCCCTATACTTTTTGTCCTTTTAATTGAGTCCTTGCACCAAATTTTTTTTAATTAGGTCCCTACACTTTTTTTTTCTTTTTATTTGAGTTCCTGCACCAATTTTTTTTAGTTGAATCCCTATAAAATTAAGCTAATTACTGTCAAGAAGGACCTAATTGAAAAAAAAATTTGCTGCAGGAACCCAAATAAAAGAGAAAAAAAATATAAGAATCTAATTAAAAATTTTACAAAACTATAAGACCAACAGAATAATTAAACCTAAAAATAATTATTAGATGATTAAAAATATTTAATTAAATTAATTTCCAAGCATTTTTAACTTTCACATAAAGACAAAGTTGTCACCTTTTTGGTGACGATGGTCTGCAATTCGTCGGTTGCGAATTCCATGCACGGGCTCCAGCGAGTCTACTTCCAATGCAAAACCACTTTAGTATTCACTATTCAGAAAAAAAAAACACACTCTCTCTCTCTCTCTCTACACCCCCTCAAAGGCTCAAACCAAGAAACCGCTGATAAACCATTAGGTCCGTGTGTGATAAACATTTAATGCTTGTGATTATGTAGAAGATCATGCCATTTATATGTATTTGTTGGCTGCTTTGACTTATTTTTTGTTGGCTCCAAATATTTTTCTATAATAATAATGATATTGAACATTTTTTTGTGGACACCTAAAAAGTATTGTTATTTTGCATATGCATCGAAAGCCAATATTCAATGGTGGTACTTTGGCTAAAGTCCACGGTGGGAATCTTTTCTGCCAGCAATTCTATAATCTTCTTTGTTCGTCCAAGCATTTCAACTGCATCTCTAACACTATCCTCTCTCTCTGCAACAGTGCTGTTGGAGCACTTGGCTGATATAGCATAGGGTAAGTTAGTGAGACATGCACCCAATATATCAGATATCGTTCCTGTTAGTTCTTCAAACAATATCTCACTCCTAAGATCTTCAATGCTTCCATAATTTAATAAAACAGTTTGGCTTATTCTATACATTGCATTAGATGCCAATACTTCAATGGGCCATGATGAAGGTGGTTCTCTATTGCATATGTCTCTATACTTGGCCTTATACTTGCCATACCTGTTCTTTGCATCTTCACCTAGTGTCTCCAATGTCTCTCTGGGGCTTTTACTTTGATGGGAGAGCTTATAAAGGTCCACATCTAGACTTTGATCAATTTCCTTTCTTTGTCAATGTTACACTCTATGAACTTCACATAGTAGAGCCCTTCACTTAGAGCTCCTATGAACTTCTTCACTAAAAGCATGTCCATGTTTGGAAGTGCCATTATTATGCATCCTAGTGTCACCAGAGGAAGTGCCCAACCATATGGTGTAGTTTCCTCATCGTGCAAAGAGGAAACTTGGTCATTGTCCAATGTTGTCACCCTCTTAAATCCTTCCAAGATAGAACTCTTCTCCGTTATTAGTTCAATGACATGTTTTGGCTCCTTTTTCTCTCCTACATGAAACAATTGATTAGTTGTTTTGTGAATGTCTTTCATCATCACCTCAACTAATTCTTCCTCTCCTTCAAGATGTAGAACAAAACGCCTTAGATCCGGGCCAGACTGTGGCTCTGTTCCTGAGCTAGTAGTTGAGACATTACTGCAACAATCACGAGCTGCTAACATAAAGTACAAGAGGATTATTGAAACGAACTGGGTCACTTTGTTGATCAGCACAATCCCTTTCTGTAGCTTAATTAATAACCGGAACAAAAGCACTTTTGCATCATGGGCCTTCTTTCTGAACCATTTGTTATGAATATGAAAGCCAAGAGGCCTTTCTTTCATTAGAAATAGACTCTCAGTCCAGTACCCTTCTACATGGAATCTTCTATTTGTATTGTTGCTCCCAAGTCTAGAAGCTTTCCTTATATATCTTAGAGCCTTGAACCACCGAACTGTAGGAGCAATAGTTCCTACTACCACTGCAGCAGTCTGAACTATGAGAATTAATAAAGTGGACCATTGGTAGTCGCTAGCATTATTGCAGTCGCCATAATATTCTAAGAAGAAATACCGAAGAGTCATAGCCTCTAGTAATGTCAATGTACTAAGAAGACAGTAGGCACCGGATGTAGCACATGTTACTGACCTTGTAAGGACAATTTGGGGGCTGCTAGTGTGTGCCATCATCCAGTCTGCCATCAATTCACTTCCGAGATTGTTGATGACTTCACTATTTAGTCCGGCTTCCTCATCTATCTGGTTAGTGCATTCTTTCTGCCCCTCCTTATTGATCTCATACTTAAGCTCCAAGTCACGTTTCATCATTGAAATAGCTATTGCCGAGGAGAACATGCTCAACAACAAAATGAACATGATGCATATCATAATAATATGTTCAATCAAGAAGTAGTTAGAGATAACACCAGTTGCAAGTTGGATGATGATGTTGACAATCACCGTGATCACGAGTATTCCCATGGCTATAATGTTCATAGGGTTGATGCCAATAGAAGGCATGGAATTACCTATTGAAGTGAAAATAAAATGATTAATGATCTGAATTAACTCTATAAAAGTGGTAGCTAGCCTTGCAGTTATGAGTTAACTATATATGTAAAAGTCTAAAGTATATCACTAACTTATATTTACCCATGATAGTGCAGATGAAGGCACTGCTACAGAGTTTTGCTAGCTGTTCAACATATCGTGGCATGGAGGTGGTGAGATCAACCGACAGCTTGAGTGCAACGGCGATCACTATCAAGGAAGTGGCATTAAAGCAGAAGTAGTTGCAAGGGAACCAGAACTTGCTGCTGTGGAATCCTTGAAAGAGATCAGCAGACATTGCAAAGAGACAGGCAAGGGATGCTACTGCTATGTATGCCCCAATCACTGGCATAGGTTGGCCAAACTTGTCTTTGCCAGGGTACTCACCCTGGTTATCGCAATAATATATGCTGGCTGTGTTATATTCAAAAAAGCTAAAGTACATCTTTAAAGGAGTGATACTGTGATACTGCTTCTCTTCTTGGATCGGATGACTGCTTATGTTTTTCTTGCTAGAATACTTTATATCAATGTCGTAGCACCTGATTTAGTTATGGTTACAAGATGATGACCTTTTCTAACGCGTTGTGAAGACCATTCACTTTGAATTCGTAAGAATTTTCCTATTTTTCATTGACTTCCCACAACATTCTGCCCCTCTATTTAATATTTGTTTTATACAAAAAGTATTATTAAATTATGCATTATGCTGTTTATACTATTATTCTATTCTATTGGAGTCATATCTTGGCTTAATTAGCTTTATCTTTACTAGTTTTGCCTGTTAATTTATTTATTTTTTAGTTAATTCCTGTTTTGTTTCTAACATATTTATTTTACTTTTGTGTCCTATTTTGCAACAGTTGCACGTTGTTTTAAACAAATACTCGCAACAAAGAATGAAAATTTACTTATTTTATAAAATGCTAATAAATCACACCATATATAACATAAAATTTAGATTTTCTGGGTGACAGGTAGCTGTTGCTATTTATGAAGATGGCGATCATTCACAAGCAGGAAGCCGCCCCTATTGACTCCATATGAAACAGCAGTTAAGCAAGTTGACCAGGGAAGACTTGCTGAAAGCAGCATTGATTTTATTTTGAAAAGATACAGAGGTGGATTTTAACCATACAACACATTTGACCTTTGTTGGTTCCGAAAGTGCATGTTGAAGACTTGGTAAACTTCTTGGAGTCAATGAAAATGACTGGCTTTAATGACTAGTTTCAAGTCAAAGATGAAAAGGTCACTCAGTGTTGTGATGCCCGCAACTTATTTGAGAATCAAAGTTTCAAAAGCGATGTGAGGCAGATAGAAGTTATATTACAGTTGAGTGAGATTGAAAAAATGGATAGCCATGTGAGTGTTAAGGTATATTACTATGGTAAGATTAAACTACACACACCGAAGGGAGTACAATTTGTATGCCAGTATCCATGTACCTTTGCTGTTCCTTTCACAATTTCCTTTGGAGAACTTACAACTACAATTTGTCAAAGTATAGATATTCCAAGAATAAAGGTGACAAGGATTTTGTAGAGGCATCCTTTAGTAATATTTGGCGGGTTTATACAATTTCAAGCAATGTATGTCACAGATGAAGTAAGTATGCAAAAAATGTTTTCGATCTATTATCAAGTTCAATTACAAGTGTTAGTTGTGGAGTTGTATGTTGAGTTCAAACTACTGACTTTAGTGGTTGAAGAACCCGACCTAATCAGGGAATGGGAAGGTTAGAACAGTGAAAATGAAGAAGAATTTGAAAGTAATCATGAAATTATTGATTCAAATGAAGATAGGGATCAGGTTTGCAGCACTAGGCTTACCCTTTCTCAAGATCATTCTAAATTGCACTCAGATACCATTGCTGAAGCGATAAAGTCATTGGTAAAAGCTAACTCGTCTCTAAAAATTTAAGAAGTTCAGTCGAGGTACAATTATACGATAAGTTATCACAAAACATGGTTGGTTAAACAAAAGTCAATTGAAAAAACTTTTGGTGGGTGGGAATCTTCATATGAAATTTTGCCCGTATGATTTAAAGCATGTCAAAAAGAGCCTTTTACAGCGGTCAAGATTGAAACTATACCTGCCTACTATGGGAATGAGTTGGCTCATGATTTTCGAATAATGCATAGAGTCTTTTGGATTTTTTATCCTTGTATTAGAGCATTCAGATATTGCAAACCACTTGTACAGGTAGATAGAATACATTTGTGCTGGAAATATAAAGGAACTCTATTAGTTGCAATTTCAGAAGATGGCAATCAGAATATTATGCCTATTGTCTTTGCCATTGTCGAGGATGAGACTTCTGATGCATGATACTTTTTCCTCAATAATTTGCGAAAATATGTGGTGACTCGAGATGGCACGGGCTTTATCTCTAATCAACACGACTTTATTAACTCAATTATAACTCGTAGTAATGGAGCATGGGAATCTCCAAAAACTTTCTACATGTTTTGCACCAGACATGTAGCATCGAATTCTTGAAGAGGTTTAAGTTGCCGTATTTAAAAAGTTTTGTCGTCAAAGTAGGTAAATAACATATAATAATATAAGATTGTTAGTACTATATTTGATCAACTCTATGATTGATCTTATTTGCATTTTTTTGTTGATTTTGACAGGTTATTCTAAGACAATTCATGAGTACAACATGCGTTACCAAGAGCTATGTGAGCGGGACGAGGTTTACATTAATTGGCTCAACAATATACCCCGCTCACAGTATGTTTTGGCATTTGATGATGGCATCGGTGGGGTCATATGACCACGAACCTAGTTGAGTGCATCAATTTGGTTTTGAAGGGAGTGCGCAATCTCCCTATCACAACACTTGTTAAGACAATATCTTATAGACTAAATGAGTTGTTCACCAGAAAGAAGGATAAGGTTGATGCTCGAGGGGATGTTGGACGTGCATTTTCTGAATTTGTGACCACCAAACTTCAAGCGAATCAGCGCGCTGTGGGAAACATTCAAATTAATTGTTTTGATAAGCAGAACGAGGTCTTTGAGGTGTGTGTGATGCACAGTGGTGTGGAGTATACAATGAATCTACGTTAGCAACATTGTGACTATAGTGATTTTCAGATGCTGCTTGTGTGAACCAATCCCTTAATTAGCAAGTCTATATTAATGCGCGTCAGGGGACAATCCAAAGGTTTAGCAAACCGGACTTGTCGGGTTGGTTTAATAACCGACAGATGAAACTCATCAGTCATAGGACAGGCATACACCATATGCATATTACCTGAATTACTTGTTGTGCAATAACTGAGAGTGCCTAAATGTATTTGCTATGTTATTTGTATAATTGTTCTCTGCGGTACTTGTACCCTTCTTGTGTTTGATTTTATTTGTTTAACTGTGTGTGGTATACCATCGGAGATGGAGGTTCAGAGGAAAGGCGGAGAGGAGATAGGACTAAGGTTGAGATATGATAGGCTTGGATATCCCTAGAAACCCACTCCCTTTATGGTTTCTGTTTAAAACTTTAATGCTTTTAATATGAATATCGGCGTTTTAGGATTGCCTCTGGCATTCCCAAGACCTTGTATATTATATGCATGGCAACTTTACTATGCTGAGAACCTCCGATTTTCATCCCATACTGTGTTGTTGTTTTCAGATGCAGGTCGGGAGGCTCATCACTAGGTATCTGGATTCTGAAGCGGAGTAGTCTCTGGATTTATTTTGTTGTACAGCTTTATGAATATGTACTTAGCTTTCTATCCAAGAAACTTGTTTATTTTGTCCCTTCTAGAGGGTTGAGGAGAGTTAAGTTTTCAGTTATGTACTTTGGGTTTTCGAGATATATATATATATATATATATATTCTCTGACCAGTCTTAACTTTGCAGGCTGAGTTAGGAGCCTATTATTCTGTACTTTTGGCCCCCTACTCCCATTTTCTGCTTAGTTACCCCTATAATCTCTAGGTTTCTTAACACACAAGTTATCTCGTTTTCTGAGTATTGCGCTTTTTATTTTCGCAATTTTGTTTCACCTGTTTTTCAAGACTCCTAGTTTATATATTTCTTTGCTGTTATATGTATATATTTTATTTTTAAAGTCGTAATACCACACTACCTCTATTTTACGGCTTAAGCGTAAAGCTTTGTATAGTAGGGTATTACAAGTGGCATTTAGAGAATCTACTAGACTTTGTTTGAAGTGAATTAAAATGCTTTATATGAGAATTATTTTACAAGGGTAGGCTCTTTGTTAATTATGTATTATGTCACTAAGGTTATATTTGTTTATAAATATGGGACACTAAGATAAAAATATACATATATAAAATTATATTTAACAGATAAAACATGAATAAAGATATTATATTCAGAGACACTAAGTTAGTATTTTTTGTATTTTTCTAATAAAAAAGATAAAAAATACTAACAATAAATACAACTTATTTTTTATTTTATTATTTTATTATTTTATTATTTTTTATCAAACCTTTATAATTATATCTTTTGTTATTATATTTTTTTATATTTTTTATAATTATTAAATTTTTATAATTTATTCTAATTTATTATCACTAAACAAAATATAAAAATACTAATTTTTATATTTCTAGTATTTATATTTTGTCTTCTATATTCTGTCGTGTCCTATTTTCAGAACAAAATATACATATATCTCATACCTGAAGTTCATATTTGACAAACTAAGAGTTGGAAGACATTTAAATTGGATAATGTTTGACTGAAGTTCTGAATTGCCGGGAATTTAGTGTTAAATCCATTGGCATTTCAGCTGGCCTAGATTCTTGTCATTAGGAGGAATTTTTAATTTGTGTGTATATTCTGTATTGTATGAACATCTGAAGTGAATAGGATGTTATCTTGGAACTCAAGCTAATTAATTATGAAGATAGTTAATTCACTTTGTAGGTGTCTTCCCTTGGCATAGTAGTTAGTAGATGATTATATAAGATCATTTATTATATTTTTGCTAGTAATTTTTGTATATGTTGCCGACCAAAAATAAAGAGTGTGTATGTGTATAAATTAAAATTTTAAATTAATATAATTAATTATTAACCTAATTTAAGTATTTTTTATTATAAATGGTTGTTCACTTTGTTTATTATTTACGTTGTTCATCTATATTTTTTTTTACATTAAATTGGTCAATTTATTTAGTTAATCTGATATTGTGCTAGTAGTTTTGATATTTTAACCATTCTTGTTGGTTTGACAACCTTCTCTTTATTGTGATATATAAACTAAAATAAAAATAAAAATAAAATATTATTTTATTCCTCAATATTTAAATTGAATTTTAATTTAGTTTTTAATATTTTAAACATCCTATTTTATTTCAAAAGCTTTTAAACGTATTATTTTAATTTTTAAAAAATTAATCGAATTTAATATTGTCCCACTATTAAATTTGACATAAATAATTCGTATATTAGAAAGTCAATAGCAAACGATGAACCAACAATCACTAATATAAAAAAAATTTCTTTTAATTTTAAAGCATTGACGATTGATTGTTAGAATTTGAAATTTTATACAATAAAAAAATTAAAAAGAAAAAATATTAAAAGAAAATTTTAGTTGTTTTTTTAATATATGGAATAAGATATGTCTTAACTAATAATGTTATTAACGTTCATGTTATTCATTTTGTTAACTATTAGTCTTAATTTTAATTGTAGAATCACATTGAATCTGTTTAAAATTTTTGAGATTGAAATAAAACATTTAAAACATTAAGAACCAAATTAAAATTTGATCCAAACGTTAAAAACCATCTAAAAATGAAAAATAAGAGAATGATAACGTAAAAATATCTTGGTATAAAAATAACAATTAAGATTTTAACATATATTATATTTAATAATTTTTTCAAACATATTAATTATCTTCTTCGCATGAACATATATTCATGCAAGTCGTGCCCTGATTATTCTTACAAGAATTTATTCTCATCTGGCACATACAAACATATCTTACCCACTAGATAAGAAAGCACATACAAGATTTTTTTTTTCCCCATGGCTTAATTACTTGTTTACATATATGCATGGATCTTCAAGCAGAATAAGACGACGTAGCTTTCTTAAAATTAACCACAAAAGGGTTATCTTCCGTTGCAACCAAAAGCCTATTTCCCTCATCATCACGTTTAACCCCAACATCCATGCAATTATTATTTGAAGAAGCACAAAAGCTAAGTTTATAGTCATCCAAGTGTTTCCTTATCTCAAACCAACCCTGCACCTCGTTCTCGTAAAAACCAGTGAGTTTTACCGTGGCTCCTTCTCCTTCCAATAGACCCTTAACGAGGGTCCACTTGGAAGGAGTAGGAGTACATAAAGGAACAAATGAAAAGGATAGGTCCAAAGGAAGTCCTTCATAGAGAAAACCGATTCTGAATGGAGATGAAATTATAATTGGTAATCCGTTGTCCACTTCGGAGCGTTGTTGGACAACCGTTAGTGGACACGTTTCGTTTCCGGTGGATGTTCGGCCTATTCCGCCACCGTTGCCTCGGAAAACTGGGAGGATGTAGTATAAGCCGCCGTTTCGGATAAGGTTGCCGTCTGTGTCGACCAACTCAGCCGTGGCTAAAGAAGGTAGGTGGTTGAAGATGAAAGCAAAGAGAATGAAAATGGCGAAGACATTGGTGGTGGTGGTAGTAGCCTTCATTTTTTTTATATATTTTCTTTAGTTCTTGGAGAGGTGTTGTGAAGAAGGATGAACATAAACTATCAATTTATAGGCTACAAAAAAGAATAATAATAATAGTTTCAATATCAAAAAGAATAATAAAAAAACTCCTAACAAAAATGAGATATTTTAAATTACACTACTACATGTAATATAATTTGTTAGAAGTTACGATAATGCATGAAACTGGATATGGTTTATGTAGATTTAAGAAAAAATATATTTTCATTTTTATTTTTTTTAAAATATGTTGTGAAATACAAACACATATACATATGCCATAGAGATTTTTTTATAAAAAATGTTATATATATTATTTTTGTATTTTTTATATTTTTAATATTAAAAATAGTTGATAAAAAATAAAAAATAATTTATCTTTAATGTAATATTTAAAAGTCT
>NC_029780.3:8504143-8505149 GCF_000817695.3 Arachis duranensis | reverse complement strand
TTAATGATTAATTTTAGTACGTATATATCAGGATTATTTTTGAAACGATGGAAGGAAACATATGTAGACAGAAGCGTCGGATAGTAAGGTGTAGTTTTGTTCACGTGATTGAAATTTGTTTCAATAGAAAGAGCTACATACAATGTATGGCTTTATTCCACTTATTACTGGAGAGGATTTATTTTAGGTTATGATTTTATGTAACTTGAGGTGATAATAATTAAATAATTTTCTAACCACATGTTCTAACTTCTAGTAAACTGTTTATATCACGCTCTTGCATGAGTTTTGACGTGTACTCATCACTTTAATAAATTAATGATAAAAATTCGCATGCAACTGTCTTGACGTAAAATTAATAGTCAAAAACAATTAAATAATTTGATATATATATATATATGATTAAATTGTTATTTAACGATTTTCAGTTATTAAAATTATACAAAGACAACTGTACATAAATTTTTGCCTAAATTAATTCTCGATTTCTCTACAGTTAAATTATACTCTTTTCATTTTTTAATATATGTTCCAAACATAAAACACATAAATTAAGAAAAATAAAAAATATTTCGGTAACAATACAAATTATATTTATGACTAAACAAGAGAAGAATATATAGAGAAAAAATAATTTTTAATTACATTATATTTATTCTTATTTTTAAAGTAATATAGTTATTAAGAATAAAAATTAAAAAACTAGTGCCTAGATACTGTAAGATCAGACAAATATTTTGAAAATTTAAAAAATATAATGAGACACATATTACGAAATAAAAGAAATATTTAGTATTCATAGAGTTATATAATAGAAACAACTTAATTAATGTTCCCCAATTTTTTAAATGGATAATTAATGTGGTTCAAATTAAATTAAAAAAAAAAGCCAAATTAATTCACTGTTCAGAAATTAAACACAAATGTTAAGGTGTAAAAATATAAAAATATTATTTATATATTAAAATTAAATATTAAAATTAATTATATATTATAATATTTATTT
>NC_029780.3:8445069-8503555 GCF_000817695.3 Arachis duranensis | reverse complement strand
TCCGATCGTATGATTCATGTTTATGAATTCAGATATACTTCTGCATTTAAGTATTTTATTTCCTAATGATTTAACATGGATAATCTTTTAGCTAAAGAATTATGAGAAAATTCTAACAAGTGGTATCAGAGCCATCTATAATTAAATCATTATGAAATTATTAATTTTTTAATTTAAATTTGAATCTTAATTTGAGTTTGTGAAATTAGATTCAAATATATACTACTTTTGGATTATGTAGCACATATTAATAAAACTGAAAGAGTATATAAAGAGTATATAACACAAATAGTACATGAAGAGCATCCTTGCTATAAAGTTTTTGTATATAAATCCAGTTTTTTTTGTAAAGAAAAGAAAGTTCTTCGTTTGTTTATCTTTTTTATACTATTCCATAAGGATTTATTCTTTTGGCAAATTCATTTTTTTTGCGTGGATTGAATTATAATGATTAATTCTAATCTTAACGGATCAAAATTTTTTTGGCACATAAATTTATTAAATAGTTATAATCATATTTTTTTAATGTTTGAAAAGACACTATTAAAATTTAATTTTTTTTAGAATTTAAGTATTTTTTATTGTTATATAAAAAAATTAGTAATAATTTGGATTATTATACTCATTTATTTTATAAAGATTTGGTATTGGAATAAATTAATTGAACACTATGCTGCCAAAGTAGTATTTTGTATAAAAATTGATTTATTCAAAACATTAAGAATATGGTGATATGTAATTCATGCGAATATTGGTCAACGCAAAGGAAGGTCTATATTTTGCCGAATTACATACACATATATTAAATAATGTTCGGTAACTAATTAAGAATAAAGTAATGCTTATTATTTATACGGACAATAATCGGCCTAAAGGAAGTTTATTGTTTTGCCAAATAATAAGCATTGCACACTTTTGTTTATTTTCTATTAATTATACGGTCAATAATCGGCCCAAAAGAAAGTTATTGTTTGGCCAATTAATAGAATATATATGCGGTAATAAATAGGTTGCCAATTTTAAGTCTCCATGTGCGCATTAAGTCGGTCCAAAGAAAGGGTTAATGTGTGACAAGAATTTTGATAATATTTGATTACTGCAATGAGAGTATCACTTACAGTTAATTTTTCTATCCAAAAATTGAAAATTAATGTAAAGATTGAAAATTAATGTTGTTCTAAATATCTCAATATGGATTTTTTCTATTATTTAACTAATGTTTACTGCATGTTCTTTTTTGTTCTAATTTATAAACTATGACTTCAGCTACCAATGTTTCTGCACAAATTAGCAGTATTCCTATGTTGAATGGTTCAAACTTTAAAATTTGGAAGGATACCGTAGAGATTGTCCTCGATTGTATGGATCTGTTTATAGCTCTTCTAGAGGAGAAATCCACTTCTACTCTAAAAAAATTTCAATGAGGTTAAAATAGAGAAGTGGGAGAGATCCAATCGAATGAGCATTATGATCATGAAACGCTCAATTTCTGAGATATTTTGGGACTCAATTACTGAGAATAAAGATGTCAAACAATTCCTGAAAAATGTTAAAAAATTATTTACTAAGAATGAAAAGGCGGAGGCAAGTAGCCTTTTGAGCAAACTTGTCTCCATGAGGTATAAAGGTAAAGAGAATATAAGGGAGTACATTATGGAAATGTTTCATCTTGCTTCAAAATTGAAAGCACTAAAGTTAGAGTTGTCTGAAAATTTACTCGTGCATTTCATTTTGATTTCTCTTCCTACACACTTTGAAGGACACTTGGTCCTTAAATGAGCTTATATCTCACTGTGTGCAAGAAGAAGAGAGGCTACAACAAGATAAGACTGAAAGTGCTGACATGACTTCATCTTCTCAATATAAAAGAAAGCATGATACTACTACGGATGTGCCTTCTCAGCAGAAAAAGACTAAGAAACAGGATCAAGTTTCAACCTGTTTCTTCTGTAAGAAGGTGGGACACATGAAGAAGGATTGTACCAAATATGCCACTTGACGTGTAAAGAAGAGTATGATACTTACTTTCGTTTGTTCTAAGGCTAGTATAAATTATGCACCTGTTGATACTTGGTGGGTAGATTCTGCTGCTACTACTCATGTAAGTGTTACTATGCATGGTTGCCTGTGGAGCCGACTGCCAAGTGATGTTGAAAGATACATCTATGTGGCAGACGGCAATATAGTTGCAATCGAAATGATAGGAACCTTTAGATTATGTTCCACGAGTGGATTTTACTTGGATTTATTAGAGACATTTTATGCACCGTCATTTAGACAGAATTTAGTTTCTATTTTTTGTTTAGATAAATCAGGTTATTTTTGTTCATTCCGAAACAATAAAGTCAGTCTCTTTTATAATTTGAATAATATTTACTTTAGTTGTTTGGTGGATAATCTATATAGGTTTGATTTGAATTCCTATAATAATACTGCAAACAGGTACAAAACAAAAACTAAATGAGAATTCGGCATCATTATGACACAAACGCCTAGGTCACATCTCTAAATAGAGAATTCAGAGTCTCGTGTCGGATGGAATTCTTAGACCTTTAAATTTGGCGGACTTTGAAGTCTGCATTGAGTGCATAAAGGAAAAAAAGATAAATGAAAGAAAATTAGGTGCCGAGAGAGCTAAAGATGTCTTAGAACTAATACATACTGATATATGTTGCCCATTTCCTACTGTGTCTTGGAATGGACAACGGTAATTTATTACGTTCATAAATGATTACTCTCGTTATGGATATCTATATTTAATTCATAAAAAGTCCCCAACCTTGGATGTTTTCAAGTCTTTCAAAGCTGAAGTTGAACTTCAGCTTGGAAAGAAAACTAAAGTTGTCAAATCTGATTGTAGTGGTGAATACTACGAAAGATATGACGGTTTACGTGAGCAACGTCCCTGGCCTTTTGCTCTTTTTCCTAGAGGAGTGTGGTATTGTTCCGCAATACACCATGCTAGGCAAATCTAGCATGAATGGTGTTGCAAAGCGAAGGAACCGAACTCTTAAGGACATGGTGAGAAGTATGATTAGTCATTCTTCCTTACTTAAATCACTCTGGGGAGAATCCTTAAAGACTACAGTGTACATCTTTAATAGGGTGCCAAGCAAAGTAGTTAACAAAATCCCTTATGAAATTTGGACTGGAAAAAGACCCAGTATAAAGCATTTGCATATTTGGGGATGTCCGGCTGAGACACGATCTTATAGGCCGCATGAAAGAAAATTGGCCTCAAGAACAATTAGTTGCTACTTTGTTGGTTACGCTGAGTATTCACGGGGGTACAAGTTTTATAATCCTACATCAAGGTCTATTTTTGAAACGAAAAATGTGAGATTTCTTGAGGATGTTGAGTTTGGGGGGAGGGAAAGAAAATATTAGGAATGTAGCTTTTGATGAAGATTCTATAACTGACAATGATCAGGTCTTTGTGCCTATTATTATTCAAGATACAGTTATAGTACAAGAGCACAATGAGAATCCTACTGTAGATCCAGTTGCAGTACAATAGAACAATGAGAATATTATTGTTGCTCAAGATGTTGCTACAGTACAGGAAAATAATGAGAATCCTCCTCAATCCCAACCCATACAGCAAGTTCAACAATCTCAAGAGTGCCATTAAGGAGATCCAACAGAAAAAGAAGAGAATTTATCTATGGTCTCAAACAAGTTTTTCGTCAATGATATCATAGGTTTAATCAAGTTATTACCTCATATGATTTTGAGGTAAATATTATAGATGAATGTGTATACCACAAGTTCAGTGGGAGTAAATACATACTTTTGGTCTTATATATTGATGACATTCTACTTGCCAGTAACGATATAGGCTTGTTGCGAGAAACTAAAAAATTTCTTTCAAATAAATTTGAAATGAAAGATCTTGGTGATGCCTTTTTTGTATCAGGAATCAAGATACTAAAAGATTGCTCTCAAGGTATTCTTGGATTATCACAAAAGAACTATATCGAAAAGATTTTAAGCAGATATGGCATGGAAAATTGTAGACCAATGGACACACCCGTAACTAAAGGAGACAAGTTCAGTCTCAAGCAATGCCCTAAGAATGATCTTGAAAGGGCAACAATGCATGGCATATCTTATGCATCAGCACTATGGAGTTTAATGTATGCTCAAATCTGCACACGTCCCGATATACCATTTATAGTGGGAGTGTTGGGTAGATACTTGAGTATTATGGGCACGGATCACTGGATAAATGTTAAACGCGTAATGCGTTATCTAAAGAGAACAAAGGATTACATGCTTACTTATCAGAGATCAGAAAATTTGGAGATCATTGGGTACTCTGATTCCGATTTTATGGCATATGGTTGTAAAACTTTGTCACTGAGCTTCGTATAGTAGATGACAATGAAAGGTCATTAAAGATATTTTGTGACAATAAGTCAGCAGTAGTATACTCCAATAACAATAAGAGCTTGACAAAATCGAAGCATACATACATCAAATTCTTAGTTGTTAAGGAAAAAGTTTAAGGAAAAAAAAACAAATTTCCATAGGACATATAGGAATAGAGTATATGCTAGCAGACTCATTAACCAAGGAATTGATCTCTAAAATATTTCATGAGCACACTGCTCGGATGGGTGTCAATATTTGTGATGCTTTGATTTAGTGGGAGTTTATTTTATGCTATATGTCCTATGACAGATAATTGAGTTATTTTTTCCGCAGAATTAAGTTGATGGTTTATTTCATGTTGTGTGAAATGTTAATTTTGCAATATTTGTTTTACGTTTGATCTCAATAAAGTTTTAAAGTTGGACCAATTGGAAATAGACATGCATGAGATCAATGCCTGAGATCAATTGGCATGTAAATTTCCATATTACTCATCTAAATTTGATCTATGTTGTTAAGTATGTTAGGATGGATTGTCGTGGTTTAGTCACGACATATGTGATAAAAGTTGCGGTGATTCTGTATCTAATATATGAGACGGACCAGATTGTTAAAGTAATGAGAGAAATAGTACTCAGAAGCACGCATAAAGTTTGTAAGATGTGATTATGTTAAGAAAGAATATATGTATACTTCAAGTGGGAGATTGTTTAAAAATTATTTTAATTTTCTAATTTATTTATGGGCAATACATATATTAATTATAATAAAAAATTATGCTATTTCAAATTAAATGACTTATATAATGGTGATCTCATTTATTATTATAAATGCTAAATTAAATAAGTCATAATTACTTTTGATTTGGAATTAAATGAAAATAAAACCAGATATTATCTTTTGTTCTTTAGATAATTATATTTTGGATTTTAGATATATTATCTTTTGGATTTTAGATACTATTTTATTTGGGTTTTAGGATTTAATGAGTGTCATGCTGAAATATAAATAGTGTCTTCAGCGTTTCAGTCCCTACTATATCAAAGCCGCTTTTGTTGCTCTTTTTCCATAAAAAAAGTTACAATTCAGCTGCCCTGAAATACATAAGGTATTGGTTGATAAATATCGAAAAAATCATAAGATCCAAACTCTTTCGATCGTATGATTCATGTTTATGAATATAGGTACGCTTCCACATTTAAATATTTTATTTCTTAATAACTTAACATGAATAATTTTTGTGCTAAGAAATTCTGAGAAAATTATGAAAAAATTCCAACATATATTACTTAAAAGAAAAGAAAAAACTAAGATATTTTTTTTCTCTTGCTTGATTAAAGAAAAAAGGCAAGAAAGAAAAAAGCTATAGTGAAAATATAATCTTTTATTAATAATTATTTTAATGTGTACGGTTATTATTTTAAAATAAGTTTATAGCAAAAAATATTAAATAACATTTTGTGGATAAATAAATGGTATATTTTTAGAAACTATATTGAGCTTATATATTTTATTTATATTCAGATGTAAGATGCATTATTTTGAATCTTTTACTTAATATTTTTAATTTTTAACTGTGTTATATATATTATTCTTTTAAAGATCAAATTTATATTGGGTAATATTTTATTGATTGCTCTGGTAATTTTTGTATAATAGATATTGAAATTAAATACGTTAGAAAAAGAAATTATTCATTTATTAAATTTCCTTCTCACTGAAAATAATTTAACATTGTGATTAAATGAGTTAAACGATTCTATAAAATAATGAATAATTTATTGAATTATTGATGGATGAAGACACTCTAAGTTGTTTCCTTCTTCAGAGTAGACAAAAAAATTCATTTTGTTTTGTCATCTAGTGTTCATCATCATTATCTCATAGTACTGGGGACCATACTGGGATTTCGACGATAGATTGGTGTGGGGTCAAAATTTGCACAGTATTTTCGTCCACGTACCTATATAGATAATAGATTTAAGAAAAAATGCCACTCTCCTTTTCTGCGAGATGTTAAAATATCACTCTTATCCTCTCTATTTTATAAATGTACATTTTCCTCCTTTCTAACTTTTAAAAAACCTCCTCTTTAATTCATTTTAAATTTTTTATGTTAATAATGTTAACTTTATCCATTTTTTATGAAAAAAAAATTATTTTTTAAAAAAATATCCATTAACAAAAATTTTATTTTTTATCATTAAATTTTGCTTACCAAAATATCCTTTAATAAATTATTTTTTTATTGATTAAATTGTATTTTTATTAAAATACTTTAAAAAAATAATAATTAAATTATTTTTTTCTAAGATACCTACCCTTCAATAATTTTTTAATTATTAAATTGTGATTTTACCAAAATTTTTTTTAACAATTATTTTTATATTTACTATTAATTTTTTGATATCAATATATATTATTTTCATATTAAATAAAAAAATCTTATCACTGTTAATATAAAAAAATGGATAAAGTTAACACAAAAAGTTTAAAATGGATTAAAGAGGAGGTTTTTTTAAAAGTTAGAAACGAGGGGAATGTACGTTTATAAAATAGAAAGGAGGAGAGTGTCATTTTAACATCTCACAGGGGAGGAGAGTGGAATTTTTTCTAGATTTAATGATAATGAATTTAATTTCAATAAATAAAAACAAGAACAATAACAATAATAATAAATAAAAATAAAATTAGTAGAATTAAAAAATATTAAAATATAAAAATACTAAGAATTTAATTTTTAAAAATTAGTGTTGATCGAAATATTTACTTTCAAAAAATTAACCTGATTCGAAATGTTGGTAAAGTGTCGAAAGAGAAGTGGAGGCCGAGAGATACACGTGCAAGTGTTAAGTAAAAAATATTTGACACAAACTCGAGTTTGACACTTTGATAAATCGAACAGCTATTCGAAATGAAGAACCAAGTGGCTTCTCGAACGAAGAATCAGACGATTACTCGAGCTGGAATTTTGAAGGTTTTCTCTGAGTTAGGAATGTATTAGTAGCGCTTATAGGCAAAAGTGCAGGAACAATTACTTAAGAATTCACATACAAAGCAACATCGTGCAATTAATGGTCGGTTATGAAAGTGAGTTATAAATATTAGTAAGTTTTAGAAAATAGGGGTTGTAACTTTTCTTCAGAAATACACTCAAGCACACTCACATCTCAGAGAATTTCTGAGTCTACATTCGAGTTCAATTTCTGTAAGATTCCTTCCATGTCTTTAATCTTCCATTTACAATTTCTGCGAACTTTACTTTTTCTGTTCGATTTATCTTCAAAGCATATTTTAATTCCATTGTCAGATTTATATTCAAAGTCTTCTTTACTTATTTGTTCAATTTACATTCCAGTACATTTAAATTTTATGTCAAAAGTCCTTTGATCCAATCGAAGGAATTTTAATTGCTTTCTTTAAAATTCAATTAAAAATCATTTCAATTTCCAGTCAAGTTTTTTTCTTTCGAAATCTTTATTTTGCACTTTTCAGTCCTTTACACTTTTTGAACTAATTCCTTTTTAAACGTCCATCTAATTCGATGACCTTTTATGCACTTATAAAAAAAATTAGTACCTGCAAAAAAAGAGTAGGTTTCGCTTTCAAATCATTAGATATCGAACCACCATCGATTTGTTAAAAATCAACAAAACAATTAGTTTTTACTATAAATAAATTTATGATATGTCATATGATAACACATAATATGTGGTGTGTTGCTGACATAATATAATAATTAATTATTTTGTGATATATGACATTAATTTTTATATCATCATATGAAATAATATTTAAAGGAATATATTATTATTTATTTAAAAAAAGATTAATTTGACTTATGATTATATTTTTTAAAAAAATTAATATGATTAACTTAATTTTTAGGAGATTAATTTTTAAAAAATACATCATTTTTTAGAAATGACATGGAGGATTAATCCATTTGAGTAGTAATAGATCCTTTAAAATGTAAAGCTTCAAGATCAACCAGTGACTTTCTGGCAAATTTTCTTTATCTCGTCGATCAAAGTCATTATATGCAAATAATGTCAACGATTGTCTGCCCGACAATAACAAGAGTCAAGAGAGAAGAGAGATGATTGGTTTTGTGGTAAGAAGTTTAAATAACATATATAAAATTCGGTGATGTTATATAATTAAGTTATTTTAATAATTAAATTTAATTAAATTAGTTCAATAATTTATTAATATAATAAAAATCAGTTAACGAAAAAAAATAAAAAAAATGGTTGAATTTAGCTGTAAAAATAATTTATTCATCTAATGTTTTTTTATAAAATTATATTTTTAAATTTTATTGTCGCTAATGTAATAATAATAAAAAAGAAAATATAATTAACTAATAAATTTATATCCATATAAAAATGTATTTTCTTTTATTCTTGAGAGCATTTAGAGAATTATTTAGGTTTTATTTAGATGAAAATTTGAAATGAAGTAGAAAGGAAAAGCGAAGAAGAGAAAGGAAGTTGGATGAATTTTTAATTTTTGAGTGTATTTGGATTAAAAAAAGAAAAATAATATTTGTATCTTTTTTAAGAGTTTAATTTTAATATATTAATAGTGTAAAATATTTTATATTGTCGTCCAATCATATTTGTTATTTTGAATATATCATTCACTCGACAACGTAAAAAATAGTTATTTTTACTGACGTCACGATAAGTAATTAGATATACATATAAACTATTTTATATTCACAGTATATTAAAATTAAATTTCTCTCTTTAGTAATCTTAAATTTTTTTTTTTGAGAAATAGGGCATATTTATGAATTGAGGAAGCTACTAAAATGATAAATGATAAAGTGAATCGTTAATCACTATTGATTTTGAAATTTTGCAAAAATAACTATTTGTATCTATAAACTTCATCAAAGAAGAAAATCAACATTATACTTATAAAAGATGAGTTCCATGTGACAAAAATACTAAAATCTTAAATTTATGTTAACTCTTTAATAAAATTCTCAAATTACTCCTACATTTAATCTTTAACCTCAACTTTACCCTTATTTTTTCTTTCCCATATTTCAGATTTTTACAATCTTCCATTACCATCACTTTAACCACATTCTTTATTATCTACTACTCCACCACCACCACGACGATATCGACATCAATTACCTCAACCATTCCATCTATCAACCCCACCTTTCCCCTTCTATATTGTCACAATCTTAATTACATTATCTTTTAACAACAACAACAGCAAACAATCAAACCACAAAAAGCATTCAAATTTGTTTTCATAAAAAAAAGATTAAGGGAAGAATGACGGAGGGAGATCGAGTAATCTTGGGTATCTTAGAGAAGGTGGTGCCATTGACGTTAATGAAGGAGAGATCAACGTCGATTGTGCCGTGGAGGTCAAGGAAAGTGATTAAGCGCAAAAGTCAAAGAAAGTGATCAAGCCATAAAGATTGGAGGTGAGGATCATCGCCACTGCCACCTCTCTCTCAAACACACATAAACACAACCTCCATCGATGTTCTTATTTTTTCTTCTAATTGATATATTTCTAGCTGCAATTTATTTTTCTTTGTCCCTCTCACCTCTGTTGTTGGTGTTAGTGAATGTGTATGGGATGTAGTAGTGGTGCGGTGGATAGTGAAGTACAATTTAGGATTAATGTGGTGGGCGTGGTGGAAAGTAACAGAGAAAAGGGTGAGAGGGACAGATTGCATGGTGTGGTGAGAAGGTGGAGATAATAGAGAAATATGAAAGTTTAAGATTTAGGAAAGAAGAGAATATGGTAGAGTTGAGGTTGAAGATAAATAGTGGAAGTAATTTTCGACTTTTATTAAAAGAGGTAATGACCAAATCAGTACTCGAAAGATTCAAACGCTAACATTTTAGTACCTCACTATTGTTATTGACAAAATGGTCCTTTAAATATTTTAAAATTTGACAAGCGTACTCACGAGTTCGCCGGAGCACATCTCCGGCAAGCACAGTGCTGACGTGGTCACTATGTTTTGATGACATGGCAAAAACCCTCCCCCACCCTAATTCTTCCTTTCTTCCTTTCCAACGCACTTCTCATTCTCCTTCCCCCTCCCCAACGCACTCCCCCATTTCCCTTCCTGAATGCACTCTCCTCCCTCCCCAACCCTAATCCTTCTCTCCCCCTTCCCTTCCCCCTCCCTAATCATAATTCCCCATCTCCAACGCACTTCCTCCCTCCTCAATCCAAAATCTCCCTTTCTGAACCCTAATCTCCTTATCTTGCCCCCTTTGAATTCTAATCCCCTTCCCAATATAGTGTCTCACACTCTCAACTCACTCTCTCCCAAAACAGCAGTGGAGCTCAACCTTCTCAGTCTTACAGAGCCAGTGTCATCAACACCGCATTGTCGCCATCTTGTCGTCGGGTCTTCTGCGTCCGCCAGTGTCGTCTGTCTCCTTCGTGGCATTGCGTTGTCTGTGCGCCTTCACCGCTGTCGCCTTCACTGCTTGTATCTGCTTGCTGCTAGCCCCCAGTCGCTGCCATGCCTCCTCTGTCTGGGTTCCATCTTGGCTCCATCGTGTCGTGCCCCCTCTGTGTCTGGTGTTCTTCTTCTATTCTTGCTTTGGTGGTGTCTGTATTAAGTTTTATTTTATTTTATTTTATTTTATTTTGATTATTGTATATGAATTTGTTTGTTTTCTCTGAGTTTTATTGTTATTAATCATTTTGAATGATAATCTAACCTAAACATTTGGGACAATTCATGATTTGGGACAACTCTATTGATGTTGAGGTTGTTGTTGCTGTGAATGATGGTGTTGAGGAAGGGAGAGAGGAGTGTGCGTTGGGGAAAGGGGAGTCGTGGAAATTATTGTTGCTATTGGTATTAAGGCTATTGTTACTACAAGTGGTGGGGTTGAGAGAGGGAGGAGTAGTGTGCATTGGAGAGGGAGAGTGGTGGAGGTTGTTGTTGTTGACTTGTTGTTGATGTTAAAGTTGTTATTGCTATGAATGGTGGTGTTGAGGGAGGAAGAAGAAGTGTACGTTGAGGAGGGGTTGTGATGCGGCAGGGACTGCGATGGGGGAGAAGTGTGCGATGGGGATGGGGGCTGCGACAGGGAGGGAGAGGGAAGAAGAGGGAGTGTGCGTTGGGGAGGGAACTTTGGGGGTGATTTGCCAAGTCACCAAAACACGATGGCCACATCAGCATTGTGCTTGCCGGAAATTTGCTCCGGTGAGCGTGGGGGCACGCTTGTCAAATTTTAAAATATTTTAAGGACCGTTTTGTCAATAACAATAGTGAAGTACCAAAATGTCAACGTTTAAATCTTTCGAGTATTGATTTGGTCGTTACCTCTTATTAAAAAAAAATAACAAAAACTTAAAATTTAGATACTTTGGTAGCACGAAACCTATTTTTTATGGGTATAACTTTAATTTCTTTTTTTTATGGGTACTTTTTCCATTGCACTCAAATTTTATGAGCGCAAATGATTGTTTTTTTTGTTAAAACTTTCATAAAATTTGTACCCAACTACTTGAATTTAAAAATGATTTCTTTTTTTTTATCATATTTACTACTATATCATGATTCAGGAATAAAAGATATTCATAAATGTGTATAAAGAAAGCGATGCAAATAATATATTTGTTAGGATGAAAATAAAATTTATAGGAATGAAATTCAAACTGTTATCATATAATTGGATTTATATTACATAAATTTTAGAGAGAGAAAGAGAGAATTTTTGGAGGGTGATCTTCCTGTATTTATTCGCCCGTATAATGACTAACAAAATTCAACTCATCCTTTAATTCTTCTAAATTTAGGAATATTTGAATTTCAGCCTTTTTTTTTTACCCCTTGGAACCAATCGGAATAATGAAGAAACGTCTACAATGGTGTGATTGATGTTGAACTGGCTAATTATGATACATATATACATTCTCTTTATTTTTGGTCTGCAACATATACATGTTCCAAATGGTATAAAATTTAGTTGCAATTCTAGTTATTGGGAGTGCGCACCTTCGAATAGTTCTTGCCACTTCTGAGCATCAGTTCCAGGACCCTCACCCTAAAATATATGCATGATGTCATAACAATTTGCATTAATTATCAATATTTTTAGGATTATTTTTCTTAACAGAATAATCTTTCGAGAATTAAAATAGTGATATACTTGAGAAAAATTCAGCTCTGTACTAAAACAAAATCTCCATAGAAAGGTCTCATCCATAAAGTACTTCAAGTTATAGAAAAATACTGCCTAACACTATAACATTAGGAGATAATATTAGGTCATTTTAATATGAACACACATGTAAATTGTGTAAATGCGAATGGATCTCCTCAATGTGTAAAATTTCGCATAATCTTATCATGTGTTAATCTTCTCTATTGGTTTATGGGGTTGATACACGGCCCCAGTTTCTTGATCAATGGTGAAAATCAACGGGTCAAAATCATGTAAAATTTTCATGTGAGATCTATTCCCATAATCCAAATCGAACTTCATTTACCAAAATTATTAACATTTAAGTTTACCTCAACAGAGTTGACTTCATATACTTGGTTCTTGGTGACTTCAAGATCTAATGCCTGTATGCAAGCTTCAGCAACAATAATTCTGCTGGCCTCTCCAACTAATTTATCTCCTGGAAGTCCGTCACAAAATTTCTAAAGTTTAAGACAAAAAATACTAGTGAAAGTATAAATGATCTGGTATAATCATCTACTATGTCAAGGGAAGACACCAACAAAGTGAATTAACTATCCAAGTCAATTAGTTTCAGTTCCAAGATAAAACCCTACTCATACTCAGATGTTTTTACAATACATAATATACACACAAAAATTCCTCCTAATGGCTAGAATCTAAGCCAGCTGAAATGTCAATGGATTTAACACTAAATTCTAGGCAATTCAGAGTTATTAGGCCTTTAGCTCCATCAAATCAATTTTGGGGTGTACTTTTGGTAATTATAAACTTTGGTGCATACTTTTGTCCACTTCAAACTCTTTCATGTGTACTTTTGTCCATTTACTAAAAAATAAAAGAAAATTGCTTTGAATAATGAGCATTGTATACATACCTTGACCTATAAGAACTGTCCATCGTTCTCCAGCTGTTGCTTTGAGCAAAGTATTTAAATCATAAGATGTGTATGGTCCATCAGTCAATCTTCCAGGTCTAAAATCTAGTGACACAATAATTTATAGTGAGGGTCAGCTGGAATTTGTTGCTGTTTCCTTGTCACTTAGTGACATGGTACATAATTAACAAACATCCTACACTTGTCAACATGAATAAAGTTCAATTCGAACTAAGAAATCTAGAAAAATTTTCAAAGCACATATTCTTTCAATTACTAAATAAAGTTGAATTCAAACTAAACAAATCTAGAAAATTTTCTATGACCTATTTTGATCCCCACTAGTTAAACTTCTAACTTTCAATCACACCCCTGAAAAATGGTCTTATTCATTTAGTCTCTTAAATGTGTGTCAAATTTGTAATCTGTAGCCAGATTTTGTCTTCTGTACCTCCTAGGCCTCCCTTTCAAGAAGTGTACACGTAACCATAGTTTTGTCCACTGCCACTTTGGATAACGAACCCATGGTTATACATGACCTTGATATTAGAGAAAAGCATTATTTCAATCTCCATCTAGTGTAAATATTAACCTTGCATAAAGTCCTAATAGTTAAAGGTACATCCAAAATCAAATCCCATCTCAAAACCTTCTATTGTAGGAGACCTAAAGACAAATAATCAACTATTCATGATCCATTATATAGTCGGAGATTCTCCAGTGAGACAACTCTGTCATAGCCACCTAAGGCTAGAAGTTTACAAAGGAACATAAATCAACTATTGCTATTCTGATTATATGAATTTGGAGCACAATAGTAACAATACATAATTAAACCAAATGTTCAATCAAGAATAGCCAACTGAAAGCAAACCTGGTAATTTGAATTCAAAAATCAGCATGGTTTACAAGACTTGAAGTTGCTGAATTATAATATCAGTCTAATGCAGGATTTAATATAAAATCGGCATTAACTAAAAAAATATGATCTAAAGGACCTAAACTCCCAAATTGAAGAGAACAAGAAAGAAGACAATGAAAATTTAAGTTACAAGTAGAAAGCAACTGAGGAGGCAGAATGAGGTCCAAAGATTCAAAGTGCTCAGAGATTGAGACGGAGACAGAGCAAGATTGAGAGATTCAGAGCATTGATAGTGAAAGTGAGAGTGAGAACATGCAATGCTTATTGCTTACGGAGATCTTTCGGTGTGTAGAACTGGTGGCGACCGGTAGACTTTCTCTTGAATTTTCCTTTTCTCCTTTGCAATTTTACACTTTGTTTGGATAGAGAATCGAAAATGAGAGGAAAGAAAATGAAAGAAAAAGTTGATTTTCTTTTATGTTGTTTGAATGAAGAGAAAATAGATAGAAAGAAAATAAAAGAAAATTTTTCTTGTGTTTGGATGAAAGGAAAAGTAAGAGGAGAGAAAATCATAACTAAGTGAAATTACATTAATACCCTTCTTTATATTATATATAAATTATAATATACCAATGTATTTAAATTATTTTTCTAATAAAAAAATTATCTAAATTATATTTCAAAATTTTAACGTATTTTTTTCATTAAAAATAATATTTTTTTGAATTTATTTTTATGATTCTTTTCTATTATCTTTTAATGTCATTTATAAAATATATATTATTCTTTTTAAAAATACATAAATAAATAATTTCATAAAAGAATAATAAAAACTACACATGCTTTACATTATTAATCTCTTTAAGCATATTTAAAAAAAAAGTTTTACTAAATTATATTTACAAAATAAAATATTATTAAAAATACGTGTTTTCCTTTCCAGAAGAATCAAGGATTTTGATTTGTTATTAATGAAAGGGTATATATGTACTTTTACACATTTTTACATCTTCATCCCAGTTTTCTTTGCAAGTTTGGGCAGAAAAATTTTAACTAAGTCCCACATAGGTTTTTTTATTTTCCATGCAAGTTCCCTGCTAATCCAAACAGGAGAAAAGTAAGTTTTTCATCGGTTTTTATCTCCTCCCTTTTCTTTCCTCACAAATTCCTTTATACCAAACAAAGTGTATGTTAATGAATCAAGTTCAAACCCCAGCAGTGCCTAGTATATATTCTAATTTTTTTTAAATTGAGTGATGCTGACATCAGCGGGTCACCAGTTCGGTTCGAGTCTTGGGTTTGACCGGTTCGTTTACTTATCTGATTAAAATGTTAACCCGGACCGATTAACAATATTTTTAAATTGAGTGATGCTGACATCAATGGGTCACCAGTTCGGTTCGAATCTCGGGTTTGACCGAATTTCTTGTGTTTGACCAGTTTGTTTACTTGTTCGGTTAAAATATTAATCTGAACCGGTTTAGAGTCCAATTAATCGATTTTTCGATCAAACCAGCTAGTCCGGTCCGAATTTGATAACTACGAAAATAGGTAACATTTCTTTAAATTTTTTAAGAAAATTAACTATATTTACTAATATTTTATTGTAAATATAGTCTTAAATATAATTTTATCTATAATGCTAACATTTTAACATATGTTAAGAGACAAATGTTATTAAAGGTCTAAAATCTAATTGTGAATAAAGATAGGGATCCGGTTTGCAGCACTAGGCTTACCCTTTTTCAAGATCATTCTAAATTACACTCAGACACCATCGCTGAAGCGATAAAATCATTGGTAAAAGCTGAACCGTCTCTAAAATTGAAGAAGTTCAGTCGAGGTACAATTATACGATAAGTTATCGCAAAGCATGGTTGGCTAAGTAAAAGTCAATTGAAAAAATTTTTTGTGGGTGAAAATCTTCTTATGAAATTTTGTCCGCATGGTTTAAAGCAATGCGTCAAAAAGAGCCATTTACGGTTGTCAAGATTGAAACTATACCTGCCTACTATGGGAATGAGTTGGCTCATGATTTTCAGATAATGCATAGAGTCTTTTAGACTTTTTATCCTTATATTAGAGCATTCAAATATTGCAAACTACTTGTACAGATAGATAGAATATTTGTCGGGAAAATATAAACGAACTCTATTAGTTGCAATTTCAAAAGATCGTAATCATAATATTATGCCTATTGCCTTTGCTATTGTTGAAGGTGAGACTTCTGATGCATGACACTTTTTCCTCAATAAATTTACGAAAATATGTGGTGACTTGGGATGGCATGGGATTTATCTCTAATCAACACGACTTTATTAAGTCAGCTATAGCTCGTAGTAATGGAGCATGGGAGCCTCCAAGAACTTTTCACATATTTTGCATCAGACATGTAGCATTCAATTTCTTGAAGAGGTTTAAGTGGTCACATTTTAAAAAGTTTGTCGTCAAAATAAATAACACATAATAATATAATATTGTTAGTACTATATTCGATCAACTCTATGATTGATCTGTATTTGCATTTTTCTGTTAATTTTTGACAGGTTATTCTAAGACAGTTCATGAGTACAACATGTGTTACCAAGAGTTACGTGAGCAGGGTGAAGTTTACACTAATTGGCTCGACGATATACCCCGCTCATAGTATACTTTGGCATTTGATGATGGCATCGTTGGAGTCATATGACCACAAACCTAGTTGAGTGCACCTATCTGGTTTTGAAGGGAGTGTGCAATCTTTCTATCACAACACTAGTTAAGATAATATTTTACATAATAAATGAGTTGTTAACCAGGAAGAAGGCTAAGGGTGATGCTTGAGGGGATGTTGGACATGCATTTTCTGAATTTGCGACCACCAAACTTCAAGCGAATCATCATGCTGAGGGAAACATTCAAGTTAATTGTTTTGATAAGCAAAACGAGGTCTTTGAAGTGTGTGAGATGCTCAGTAGTGTGGAGTATACAGTGAATCTATGTCAGCAACATTGTGACTGTGGTAGGTTTCAGATAAATCAAATTCCATGTCGTCATGTTTTTGCTACTTGTGCGAACCAATTCCTTAATTGGCAAGTTTATATTAATGAGGTATATAAGATGTGATGGTAATCAGTGGCTAAGAGAATGTGAGGTTGAATCTTAGCCCCTTTTTGTTGAGTATTACTTTATGCCTATTAAGATAGCTTCAGGAGATATTTCTGCTTTTGTCTCTCATAACAAGTCAAGAGATATTTTCTTTTTGTCTTGTAACCAATTAGGAGATATTTTTCAATTTTGCCTCCTACACAACAGAAACAGAAATGGAGTAGAAAAGAAAGAGAGAATCACACCCAGAAGTATCCTAGTTCAGCTGCTAAGTGCAATGCAGCCTACATCCAGTCTCCATCACAACAGTGACGGAATTTCACTATAATCAACAGATTACATACACCAATTCTTCCCTAGAAACTATCCATTCCTATCTGGGATAAATCCAGATTCTATCCCCAAAACTGAACTTGACTTGGACACCTACCAAGCTTTCAACCGCAAAGTACTAACCCAACTTGTAAGAGAATCTCCACAGGATCATGAAACACAACATACAGATGTACAAAGGAACTCTTAGACATTTATGGCTTTTTCTTTAATTTTGCTCTCTCTATCTTTTTTCTCTCACTGGCTTTTTTCTTACAAACCTTACTCTATTTGCCTTTTTCACTATGAAGAAGAAGAACTCTGTTAGCTTAGGGTAGCTATGAGAACTCTGTACTTTTTCTCCTTATCTCAAGCCTTGGCCGTTCACCCTTATTATAGAAAGGGAAGCTTCTAAGGTTGAAACCGGTTCAACCATGCCACTAACATCTTCTCCAACACATTGCCGGTTCAGACAGAGAAGAGAGAGGGGAAAAACCAAAGCTGAAATCAATATGCATGTACCTCTCTCAACCCTTCTTATCAAGCTTCTTCAATCTGAGCCTTTCATCTTGACTTTAGCCCCAAGAATGAATTTCAATCCTTGATGATTCTCTGATCCTTGACAGCTCCAACCTTTCCATATTTTCGTCTTCCTCTCAATAGCTCCTGTAGCTATCTTCTCTCTTGGATGAACAAAAATGGAACAGAGCTTTAGCCACAGAGATCTTTTTCTCTGACCGAAATCGATCCTTTACATTTTTTGGCATGAATATCTTGAAGTTTCTGCTTGAAATCTTTCCTTTAAAGGCAAAGATTTTAGCCACACCATGCTTTAGATCTTCTTTTTGCAAAGGCCAACATCAACCTAGCTTTTTGTTTCTTCATAGCTTTACTGTAATCTCTGATAACTTCTATCTTCTTCTTTCCTGTTTGACATGACCGAAACAAAGAGAGAAAGGAGAGAGAATGTACAAAACTTTCAAAATACAATTAAATGTTGATAATCATTTTTCAAGTTTTTCAAACTCAACAAGATGGATGAAATCCGAAAAGTATATAGAGCCAAGTTTAGGTTATTGGAGAATCCAGCAACATGGCCTTGGCCTGTGTCTCAAGTACCAAGAATGGTACCTCATGGAACCTTCAAGCGAGTGCGCACATGCCTTCTCAAAATCACTCGTTTATTGAATGATAAATGAAAAGGACATGCGTGAGATGCGTGATCTATGACGTTGCAGGCTTTGTGAAGGCAAGTACCATAGATGCAGTAGATGTCCTCGCGATGTTGGTCAAAATACGGGAGGCTTAGCTCCAAATTCAGTTTATGTTGCTGTATGTATTTTTAGTTGTGTTGATATTATGATATATCATGTGCACGGATTAGTTTAAGTAGCTTGGTACATTTTCATGTATTATGTGTTAGTTTACTAAGTGCATGTACTGATTTATGTATTTCCTTTATCGTTGAGTTGGTTTACTTAACATATGGAGTGGTTAATGTTAGAAGCTAACTAGGGATGATAATTTTTTTTGGCGGGGTGAGTATGCCAAGATTTATCTGTTAGGAGATAGATTTAGGAGTCATTTTCTTAATAGCTTTTTCCATTCATAATTTACTTTTAATATTTTGTATTTAATTCCTCAATTTTTAACAAATTTATTTTTCATACGGTATTTTTTAATTTGTTAACAAATTAAAAATTAATCTATCGAAAATTTAAACTCTATTTAAAAAGTTGTGATTGACTAATAATTTATCGCGTATATAAAATATGATTATTAAAATTACTTCTTATTCACTTAATAAGTAGATAAGTAAATTGACCACTTAATTAATTTAAATTAATTTTTTTTAAAAATACTAATAATAATAGTTATTAATATAAAAATAATAGTTAAAATATTGATATATTTTATATTAAATAGTTTATTTAAATATATTAATTATTATTTTCACACAAAAGTATCTTTATATAAGTCAGATAAAGACATCTTCACGTAAGTCATCTCTTTGATTATCCTTACAAGAGTTTATTTTCATCTTGTACAAACATAATATCTTACCCACTAGATAAGAAAGCACATACAAGATTTTTTTTCCCCATGGCTTAATTACTTGCTTACTATTATGCATGGATTTTCAAGCAGAATAAGACGACGTAGCTTTCTTAAACATAACCACAAAAGGGTTATCTTCCGTTGCAACCAAAAGCCTATTTCCCACATCATCACGTTTAACCCCAATATCCATGCAATTATTATTTGAAGAAGCACAGAAGGTAAGTTTAAAGGCATCCAAGGTTTTCCTTATCTCAAACCAACCCTGCATCTCGTTCTCGTAAAAACCGGTGAGTTTCACCGTGGCTCCTTCTCCTTCGAGTAGACCCTTAACGAGGGTCCACTTGGAAGGAGTAGGAGTACAGAAAGGAACAGCTGAAAAGGACAGGTCCAAAGAAAATCCTTCACGGAGAAAAGGAATTTTCAATGGAGATGAAATTATAATTGGTGATCCGTTGTCCACTTCGGAGCGTTGTTGGACAACGGTTAGTGGACACGTTTCGTTTCCGGTTGATATTCGGCCTATTCCGCCACCGTTGCCTCGAAAAACTGGGAGGATGAAGTATAAGCCGCCGTTTTCGAGAAGGTTGCCGTCTGTGTCGACCAACTCAGCCGTGGCTAAAGAAGGTAGGTGGATGGAGATGAAAGCAAAGAGAATGAAAATGGCGAAGACATTGGTGGTGGTTGTAGCCTTCATTTTTTTTATATATTTTATTTAGTTCTTGGAGAGGTGTTGTGAAGAAGGATGAACATGAACTATCAATTTATAGGCTACAAAAAAGAATAATAATAATAGTTTCAATATCAAAAAGAATAATAAAAAAACTCCTAACAAAAATGAGATATTTTAAATTACACTACTACATGTAATATAATTTGTTAGAAGTTACGATAATGCATGAAACTGGATATGGTTTATGTAGATTTAAGAAAAAATATATTTTCATTTTTATTTTTTTTAAAATATGTTGTGAAATACAAACACATATACATATGCCATAGAGATTTTTTTATAAAAAATGTTATATATATTATTTTTGTATTTTTTATATTTTTAATATTAAAAATAGTTGATAAAAAATAAAAAATAATTTATCTTTAATGATTTTAATGATTGATTTTAGTAAATATTTATCAGGATTATTTTTGAAACTATGGAAGGAAACATACGTAGACAAAAGTGTCGGATAGTAAGGTGTAGTTTTGTTCACGTGATTGAAATTTGTTTCAATAGAAAGAGCTACATACAATGTTTGGCTTTATTCCACTTATTACTTGAGAGGATTTTTTTTAGGTTATGATTTTGTGTAACTTGAGGTGATAATAATTAAATAATTTTCTAACCACATATTCTAACTTCTAGTACACTGTTTATATCACGCTCTTGATTGAATTTTGACGTGTACTCATCACTTCAATAAATTAATGGTCAAAATTTACGTATAATTATTTTTATGTAAAATTAATAGTAAAAAATAGTTAGATAATTTAATAGATATGGCTAAATTATTATATAATAATTATTGACTATAATTTTATATAAAAATAATTACATGTGAGTTTTTATCTAAGTTAGTTTTTAATTTTTCTATAGTTAAATTGTATTCTTTTTATTTTTCAATATATGTTCCAAACATAAAAACACATGAATTTAAAAAAATAAAAAATATTTCTGTAACAATACAAATTATATTTATAACTAAACTAAGAGAAGAAAATATAGAAAAAAAATAATTTTTAAATTAACATTATATTTATTCTTATTTTTAAAGCGATATAATTATTAAAAATAAAGATTAAAAAACTAGTGCCTAAATATTGTAAGATCACAAAAATATTTTGAAAATGTAAAAAATATAATGAACACATATTATGAAATAAAAGAAATATTTAATATTCATACAGTTATATAATGGACAACTTAATTAGTGTTTCCCAATTTTTTAAATTGACAATTAATGTGGTTCAAATTAGATTTAAAAAAAGCCAAATTAAATTTACTGTTCAGAAATTAAAACCAAATGTTAAGGTGTAAAAATATAAAAATATTATTTATATATTAAAATTAAACATTAAAAGTAATTATATATTATATATTTATTTTAATATCTACTTAATACGATCAGTCAAAATAACATTACTCATCTTCAACCAATATTTGCCATGTGTTTTTCATGGATAACAAAAGACAATGGCTTCGAGAGCAACATTAAAGGATCAACACATTCGGTTTCTCCTAGCTAAAAATCTCAAGTATTTATTTTTAATTAAATAAATAAACATTTAATTAAGAAACATATATCATAATATATATTGAATGAAATTTTTGAAAATATTAATGATTTTGAATTTTATTAATAACAATGCATGAAATATTATTAATTTAATTATAAATGAAAAGACGGCATTTTATGTAAATAAACACTTAAAAAGAAAGGAAAAAAACTATTCTCCGTCCTATATATATATGTATTGCTTAGAAGAAAAGAAAAAAGTGATATAAACTAAGAGATTTTTTTTTCTCTTGCTTGATTAAAGAAAAAAAGCAAGAAAGAAAAAAGTGTTATCGAAAATATAATCTTTTTTTCAATAATTATTTTAATGTGTATGGTTATTATTTTAAAATAAGCTTATTGCAAAAATATTAAATAACATTTTGTTGATAAATAAATGGTATATTTTTAGAAACTATACTGAGCTTACAGATTTTGTTTATATTCAGATGTAAGATGCATTATTTTGAATTTTTTACTTAATATTTTAAATTTTTAACTGTGTTATATATATTATTTTTGAAGATCAAATTTGTATTAGGTAATATTTTATTGATTGTTCTGGAAATTTTTGTATAATAGATATTGAAATTAAATACGTTAGAAACAGAACTTATTCATTTATTAAATTTCTTTCTCCCTGAAAATAATTTAACATTGCGATTAAATGAGTTAAACGTTAATGAAATCTTTAATTCTCATTAAATTTGGCCTCCAAAAAAAGTAATTTGTTTGGTATTAACTTTAAAAAATAAGCTTAAAAATATTTTTAAATTATAAGATATAATCTCCTGTTTATTGATACTTTTAAGATTAATTGTGATGCTAATTATTTTAGTTCGGGTAATAGTATTAGTTTTGCTTGTGTTATTAGAGATTGTAATATAGGAGTTAGCAAAGGAGATGTTTGAAAATAATTGAAAGTAATAATATTCTTTAAGGGGATTTTTTGCTATTTGGAGAGGATATCTCTTATTCTGGGATGTGAGTCAACGAGATGTTATTTGTGAGACGGATTGTATGGAAGTGTTTAATCTTGTTACTAATCACTAAGGTGATTTTGGGTTTATTGATTCATTGGTGCTTAAAATAAGAGATATCATAATTGAAATCAGCGTGTTAATTTTCGTTTGATTATGAGATATGCAAACCCGGTAGTAGACATTATGGCAAAAATAGCAATAAAGTTATAATTTTATGTTGAGCTTTTTTCACTTTAAAAGGAGTTTAAGAATAGTTTTAAATGGATTATTCAACTATTTTAAACAATTCTTTTATTTTATTTGTTTTGTTTTTTTTTATTAATTTACTTAAGTCACAAAAAAACGTGTTAAACGTTGATTCTGTAAAATAATGTATTGAATTATTAATGGATGAAGACACTAAGTTGTTTCATCCTTCAAAGTAGACAAACAAATTCATTTGTTTTGTCATCTAGTGTTTCATATATATACAATATAACTCAGCATCATTGTCTCATAGTACTAGGGACCATTATGGGATTTCGACGATAGATTGGTGTGGGGTCAAAAACTGCATACTATTTTCGTCCACATACCTACATAGATTTAATGATAATGAATTTAATTTCAATAAAGTAAAAATAAGAACTATAACAATAATAATAAATAAAAATAAAATTAGTAACTGATCTATTAGTTTATTGTTCTAATTGTTGTTAAACAGAAAAATTGTTTTAAAATAAAATAATAAATAAATTATAGAACAATTCTCGTCAACACAATTAAAAACAATCAATAAATTATAAAAACAATAAAAATTATAGAACATGTCTATTACTATAATATAAAATTACACAACATGTTTATTTAATAATTAATACATTGATATTATTATATGTTTTTCAAATATTTAATCAAATATATTTTCAAATGACAGTAAAAATTCATAAATTAAATCGTGTAAACTATCTTTTTAAATTATCTTTAGAAAGATAGCACAGCAATTAAATCTTATAAAATTAATTAATATCAAACAACAAAAATGCAGTACATATAAATATAATCAATAATAATTATCATAACTTGAAAACCTGCCATGTATTCTCCTTTTTTTTTTTCATAGATACAAGTAACAATTACAAGGGATGGAAAACAAAGAAGTTAATCAAGTCAGAAACATTAATGCTAAAATTTGAAGCAAATGCCGCTGGACTAAGTGGCTGCAATTGCACCAAGAATTAATCGAGAAAGAAACACAAGTGGATTCAGAGGCTTCTTCACATCCTCTACCTTTGGACCAAGCTGCATAACAAACTAAATTAACAAACACTAGAAAACATTATTAAAATAAAGGAGACGAAGAAATTAGGTATTACCTTGAGGGGAGAGTCTCCACAAAATGGCTTCACACCAATCACAGAGCAACCCATGATCAAACCATGCCTCCACACATCACGGTACCACTTTGGACCTATCCTTTTAAGCTTGAAATCTTTGAAGTCAGCATTTTTAAACCATTCAGTATAGTCTTCCTCCTTTGGGACTAATAATGCATGCTGGCAAGATTGAAAATTATCACGTCTGAGCAATTTCTGGCAAGATTTTTATCAACAAAATTTCAAAAACAGCAACAAATAAGCAATAAAAACTCAATCAAAAACCATAACTGAAATCAATAAGGCAACACTACACTAACAGCAGCTCTCAAAGAATAAAAACAATAAAAATACCATTATTGTTCCGAGGGTTACCTGAAACTGTAGGTTGATCTCGGACGAGATCTTCTGTACTGGTCGGAGCTGTTGTGTCCGACTTGATGATGGTGACCGGAGCCGCGCCATGTCCGACTTGTTGGACTAGGTGATGGTGCTGATCCTTTGTCACCGGAGAGTGGTGGTACCTGCAAGGGACTCTGATGCTTTAAGTTAGCAAGGGTATTAAGCAGGTTTTTAGTAGAATCAGAGTATAAGTTATACCTGGGTGCTCCAGTGTATTTATAATGGTGTGGAGTGATCTTCCCTTGAGATAAGATAGTTATCTTATCTTATCTTTGAGTGAAGTCATCTTATCTTTAAGGGAATTGCCTTTATCCTTCTAGGCTTGGACTGCCTTTAGTTTTTGGGTCGTGTTCCTCTGTTTGGGCCTTCTTGGGCCTCTGTAGCGGTTTACCCGACCTCTTTCGTAAAGAGGTCGGGAAGTCCTGGTCTGAACAGGTCGGTTGTCTTGTCTTTTAGTCAGCCCGGGTCGTACAGCTCGACCCAGGGCATGAACAGTGCCCCTGCTCGAATTTGATCTTTCATTTGAGGTCATGTCTTTTTAGACTTTTGATCCCTTTTAGGTAAAGTCGAGCTCGAGCATTGTCGATCTCACTTTTGCAAAACTATTTGAGTGCGGAGCGTTTTTTCTCTTTCCTCCTTAATGACAGCGCGCATTTTCGTACTTGCTTGGAAACATGCGAGGGTTTTAAATGCCCTTTAATTCCTCTTTTTGCCGTTTCCCTCTTTCGCTTTTCATTTTGAACTTTCCAAAAGACTTTTGCCTTTCAGTTTCCTCTTCTTTTGCTCACTGTGACTCCACCTTTGCCCTTCTGTACTTGCGTTCTCTGGCTTCTATGACTCTTCAGCTTTCACGTCTTCGCGCTTCTCCTTGTTCTCTGAAGCGATCATTGGGTGTGGGTTTGTCGTTTGCTTCCGTCTTTCTTGCTTTCTCACTTTGTAGGTTGGTCCTTTTTCTCTTCTTCTTTCTCTTCGCGCTATTTTTACGTTTGGGGAAGTTTTGATCTTTCTCCGGTTTTGTTGTATCTGATTACTGCCGTAATGTGTGTTCTGAGAGTTTCTTCGTCTTTTGTATAAATCTTGTTGCGTTTCTTGATAGTTGGTACTTTTAGGTTTTTGTATGTTGTTACCGTTTTTGTTTGTATCCCCGACTTGTAGCTTTTGAATAATGAGCTTTTGATTCTGAAAAAGGTTACATCTTTGCTTACTTCCCTTTGGCATGCTTTGATGTATGATAGTTCCCTTTACTGAAAGATTGTAGAAAGATGGTGATGTTGATGGCTTTTTGATTTGTGACTTTCTTTTCGGAGTGTCGCTTGTTTGAGAAGAAGGTAGGTTTGTAGATTTTTCCTCAGTCCTTGCTCTGTTACTGCCTTCAAAGGGTGCTCTTGGACCTTGGTGCGAGTCCTGGGGTCTCCTTTTGCTGTTTGTATGATTTAGTTTGTGTTGTATCCATATATGTCCGATTTGTTCTCTTTGATTTGCCCGAACTGTTTGGTTAGTAACCCCTTTTCCTTTTTCTTATTGTAGGATTTTAGTTGACCCATGTCGTCTCACAAAAATATTGTCGAGACCTCTTCTAGAGTCCCCGAGGGCATGTCGGACTGGTTGGACTCCCTCGTATTGATGTGTGTTTTGTGGTAAATTCTAAGTACTGTGTGGAGCTACGAAAACATCACCGGATTTGTAGTAATCGGGAGCAGGAGAAAAATTATGAGCTAGTAGCACCTGATTCTGATGAGATGATCTGTTTTCCTACTTCAGTCCAGAGGGAACGTCCCTTCTTTTATGCCTATGACTATTTTTTCAGCCAAATGAATATTACTTTTCCTTTTACTTCTTTTGAGACCAATTTTTTGTAGTCGTGCAATGTGTCTCCATCCCAACTCCATCCAAATTAATGGAGTTTTGTTAAGATTTTCCAGTTGTTGTGTCAGGAACTAGATGTTAAGCCTTCTCAAACTCTCTTTCTTTACCTTTTTGTCTTGACCAAACCTGGGATTTCTGCCAAAAAGAAAGCTTCCTGGGTTTCTTTTCGGTTTACCCAAGGAAAGAAGGTATTTTTGATGTATGATGAGTCTTTCAAAGACTTCAAGAATTATTTCTTTAAGGTCCGAGCTGTTGAAGGAGCTCAGCCCTTTTTTCTGGATGAGAATGACGAGCCAGCATTTTCTTTAGAGTGGCAAAAGAATGTTGTGGTGTCGAGGTATTCGTGGGAGATGTTGGATGAGGTCGAACAGGCCTTTGTTAACGTGTTGGAGGAGAACTGGGGACAACCTCCTTATCTCGATACTAAAAAATTTTTAGGGGATCCCTCACTTTTCCGTGCTGAGCTGGGTAGTGGTTGACTTCTTTTCTACTTGTTGTTTTTGTCGAGTTGATTGTTTTTCTTCTAATTTATAACTTGGCTTTTGCTGTATCTTTTTAGAGATGATGAAGAATAATGATTCTATGAAGGCCTTTAAGAAGGCGAGGAAGGCGACTGCGGCCCTAAATATCTCGGCCAAGGTTTCTGGAGATGGATTGTCTAAGGCTACCCTGAAGGGGTCGACTTTGGACACTTCTGGGCCAAAGAAGGTCATCCCGACTCCCAATGTTCGACTAGCCTCATCTGTTCCTCTTCAACCGACCTCAAGTGCTGCCTCCCCCTCTGTTGTCGGTCCTCCTCCCAAGAAGTAAAGAACTGTCGAGCCCTTCAATTTGGATGCCCCTGATTTTGACGTTGTGGGATTTGTTGATCAACAAATTGCTCCCTACGGTGTTGTGCCTACGGATGATGTATCCATCCTTCATCATTTGGAATTCATTTCCCAAAACAGTATTAAGATGGCGCACATGGCAGCGGCCTTGTTTCGGACTGCTCAGGATGTTCCAATTCATGCAACAAAGGCTTTCATGGAGGAGGCCAAATTAGAATATGATAGGATTAAAGGGTTGAAAGAGGAGCTTGAGGTGAAGGTGGCGAAGTTGGAGAAGAATTTGGCTTCTACAAATCTTGCTGAAGAGATGGCGCAGAAGCATAAAAAGGGCTATGTCCGAACTTATGGTGAGATGATGGAGCTTAGGAAGAGGTTGGAATCTGCTCAGGTCGATTACACCGAGCTTCAGGGCCATCTTGTAGGTAGTGTTAATACTGCTTATGAGAATTTAAAGGCTCAGGTTCGAGTTCTTGTACCCGAACTCAGCCTCACCCTTTTCAGCTTGGACAACATTGTAGAAGATGGTAAGATTGTTCCTGATGGCCCGGATGATGAAGATGTAGACCTTCATCTCGTGTCATCTGCTAAAGCTCCTGCTGTCCCGACTTCTTCGACTCCTACTACTGAGGTCGGCCATCCCGAGTCGGACCCTGATGTTCAGATCCTAAACCAGCCGGATGGAACTGTTGCTGCTGTCCCACTTGCAACCCGTCCTCCTTCGCCGCGAGATGCCACCACTGAGGAATCCTTGCATCCTTTGTAGTTTCTGATTTGTTATTGTATCTGTAATGGCCCGACTTGTGGGTTTTTGAACTTCTATTTTGTGATTGCTGGCCTGTTTGACTTTGGCTACTTTAGTTGCTTTTCTTTTAGCAACTTTATTTGGAAAAATAAAGTATCTTCTTAAGCTCTTACGATCGACTTTCAAGTGGCCTCTTGAGTCTCGTTTTATTGTAACTGCTTGGCTTTTTTGTGATATGCTTGTCTGCAGTTTTCTTTAGCACTTTCCAGGAATCTTCAGAGTGTTGGAGTCTTGTTGTTCGATCTTCTGTTGATCGCCTTGGTGCTTTGTTTGTTTCCTGCTTTAGTTGGAGTGTCCTTTAAGGGTAGCTGAATATTTTTTTATAGAACACTTTGTAAATTGATTTTGGCGAGGTCGTGGTCTTTCGGATCGAGTTGTGTCCCTTTTAGTGTACGCCTTTTGTCTTGAGTTATTTTTAGTAATCCCTTGGGTTTACTTTTTATAACTCTATCGCTTTACTTGGATTGGGCCAACTTCTTCATGTCGGTCCCTTCTAAGTTATTTCTAGTAATCCATTTTTAGTTGGACCTTTATCGGGTTTCTTTTTATGGATTACTTTTTATAACGTTGTAGTTTTAATCAGCTTGGGTCGACTTCTTCATGTCGGTCCCTTCTAAGTTATTTCTAGTAATCCACTTTTTAGGGGTGGCCAAGCCTCTTTTTAGGGATCACTTTGTATAACTTTTTGTCACTTTGATCGTTCTGGCCCGACTTTTAATGTCGGTCCATTCTAAGTTATTCTTTAGCAATCCATTTTTTGTCAGACCTCGTCAGGCCTTTTTCTATGTATCACTTTTTATAACATCTTGCATTATCCTATTTTTGTCGCTTTTTATCTTGCTGATTTTGTAGAGTTTGATCCTCGCCTAGCCGACTTTTGATGAATTTGGTTTTCATTCTTGTCGACCACGTCGGGCAGTGAATTTGGTTTATATTTTTTGCCGATGTGTAGTTTTATAATTGGGCGATGAATTTATGAGTTTTTAGATTAATGCGTCTTGATAAAGAGGTTTTGTAGAAAATCTGAAAAAACTTTATTCATAATAGAAAATATGCGAATATATACATGTGAGTGCTTACCCTAGGTAATTTTGTAGATATTGGCTTGGTGCCTCATTAAAAAACCTTTTTCAGGAAAAAGAGTGCATCTTTATCCTAAGATCTTTTATTACCTTTTAACTATAGTACCTTCTTAGGTTGCAGGCGTGCCATGATCTTGGTAGCTCTCGCCCCTCGAGTTCAGACACTTTGTAGTAGCCTTTTCCTAGTACCTCTATGACTCGGTAGGGTCCTTTCCAGTTAGCTGCTAGCTTTTCCTCTCCGGGTCGACTTATTCCGATATCATTTCGGATTAGGATGAGGTCATTGTTGGCAAAACTTCGCTGTACTACCTTTCAATTGTACCTTGAGGCCATGTGGCATTTTAATGCTTCGTTTCTAATCCGAGTTCTTTCTCAGACTTCTAGGAGCAGGTCGAGCTCTTCCCTTTGAAGTTGGAAGTTGGCTTCTTCACTATAGAGGATCGTTCTGGGAGATTCCTCTTCGACTTCTACCGGTATCATTGCCTCCATTCCATAAGCCAATCAGAAAGGTGATTCCTTTGTGGTGGAATGTGGAGTTGTCTGATATGCCCATAGGACTTGTGGGAGCTCTTCAGCCTAGGCTCCCTTTGCGTCCTGTAGCCTCCGTTTTAGCCCGGCTAGTATGACTTTATTGGCGGCTTCTGCTTGTCCATTAGCCTGTGGATGTTCTACGGATGTGAATTGGTACTTTATTTTCAGATCTGCTACCAACTTTCTAAAACATGCGTCTGTGAATTGATTGCCATTGTCTGTGGTGATGGAGTAAGGGACCCCAAACCTTGTCACAATGTTCTTATATAGGAATTTTCAACTTCTTTGGGCAGTGGCGTTGGCTAGGGGCTCTGCCTCGATCCATTTTGTGAAATAGTCTACCCCTACGATGAGGAATTTGACCTGTCCCGATCTTTGGGGGAAGGGCCCAAGGAGATCGAGTCCCCACTTTGCAAATGGCCAAGGTGATGTTACGCTGATGAGTTCCTCTAGTGGGGCGATGTGGAAGTTAGCATGTTTTTGACATGGTGGACATGTCTTCACGAACTCAGTGGCTTCTTTTTGCAAAGTCGGCCAAAAAAGTCCGGCTCGGAGTACTTTCTTGGCAAGAGCTCGTGCTCTGAGATGGTTGCCATACGTGCCACTGTGCACCTCTTCCAAGAATTCTTTCATGTTACAGGTCGGTACACATTTTAGTAGAGGAGTCGAAATCCCTCTCTTGTATAGGATGTCATTTATGATGGTATAATACTGTGCCTCCCGCTTTAACCTCTTTGCCTCCTTTTTATCTGTATGGAGTATCTCTGATTTGAGGTAGCTGATTATGGGAGTCATCCATCCTTGATACTGACTAGATATGGCTAGGACCTTTTCTTTTTCTAAGATTGACAGGTTCTGCAGTATTTCCTGGATGAGGCTTCTATTGTTGTCCCCTGGTTTGGTGCTGGCTAGTTTTGAGAGTGCATCAGCTCAAGTATTCTATTCCCGAGGTATATGTCGGATCTCATATTCCCAGAATTGTCCGAGTTGTTCCCTAGTTTTGTCCAGGTACTTTTTCATGGCAGGATCTTTGGCTTGGTAGGTCCCTTCTTTTTGCGAGGTGACGACTTGTGAATCGCTGAAGATGACAAGTTTTTGGGCTCCGACTTCTTTAGCCAGCTTTAAACCAGCCAGTAGCGCCTCATACTCAGCGTGATTATTAGAAGCAGGGACTCGAACTTCAGGGAGAGTTCGATTTGGGTTCCCTGATTACTTTCTATTGTCACACCTACTCCACTCCCGGTTTTATTTGAAGATCCATCCACATAGAGATTCCAATTTGTAGGGATTTTCGGGGTGTCAGTGTACTCTGCGATGAAGTCAGCCATATACTGGGATTTAATGGCTGTCTGAGCTTCATATTGAAGGTCGAATTCGGACAACTCGACTGTCCACTGTAGGATTCTTCCCGCCAGATCTGTTTTCTGTAGAATGCCTTTTATGGGCTGGTTGGTCCAAACTTTGATGGTGTGAGCCTGGAAGTATGGGTTAAGTCATCGAGAAGTTAATATGAGAGCGTATGCGAACTTCTCTATCTTTTGATAGTTCAGCTCAGACCCTTGTAGTGCTTTGCTGATGAAGTATATAGGTTGTTGTCCACTTTCGTCCTCTTTGACTAGTGCTGAGGCTACTGCCCGACTTCCTACAGCAAGCTATAATATGAATGCTTCTCCTTCCCGTGGTCGAGTAAGAATGGGTGGTTGTCCCAGAAATCTTTTAAAATGCTGGAAAGCTTGCTCGCACTCTGGTGTCCATTCGAACTTCTTCCATTTCCTTAGCGTGGCGTAGAAGGGGAGAGATCTTATGGCTGCTCTGGCTAGAAATCTGGACAAGGCTGCCAGTCGCCCGTTGAGCTGTTGTACTTCTTTGACACAGGTTGAACTTTTCATGCCGAGTATGGCCCGACACTTGTCTGGGTTTGCTTCGATTCCCCTTTGTGTGAGCATGAAACCCAAGAATTTGTCAGCTTATACTGCGAAGGTGCATTTTGCAGGGTTAAGTCGCATGCCATGCCTTTTATGGTGTCGAACACTTGGGCGAGGTCGGACAGTAATGACTCCTCGCTTTGTGTTTTTACTAACATGTCGTCTATATATATCTCCATGAGTTTCCCAATATAGCCTGCAAAGACTTTATTCATTAATCTTTGGTAAGTGGCTCCTATGTTTTTGAGTCCGAATGGCATGACGATGTAGCAGTAGTTTGCTTTTGGGATTAGGAATGAGATTTTTTCTTGATCGGGCGGATACATCGAGATTTGATTGTATCCCGAATAGGCATCCATGAACAAAAGGTATTTGTATCCGGAGGAGGCATCCACCAGTGCGTCGATACTTGGGAGTGGATAAGGGTCTTTTGGGCAGGCTTTCTTGAGATCGGTGTAATCAGTGCACGTCCGCCACTTTCCATTTGATTTTTTCACCAAGACGACGTTGGCTAGCCATAGTGGATACTTGACTTCTCTTATGAATCCTACCCCTAGTAGAGCTTGTACCTGTTCTTCCATAGCTTGGGATCTTTCTGGTCCGAGCTTTCTATGCCTATGTTGTACTGGCCGAGATCTTGGATACATTGCCAGCTTGTGGCACATTAGCTTGGGGTCTATGCCCGGCATGTCTGTGGCCTTCCATGCGAAGAGGTCGACATTATCTCTTAAGAACTGTATGAAGGACTCCTTTACATCTCTTTTTAGGATTGCACCAATATTAGTTATTTTATCTGGGACATCTTCGATCTGGACTTTTTCTATCTCGCCTTCAGGTTGTGGATGAGGTTCCTCCTGACCCCGAACTCCTCCAAGTTCGATGGTGTGGATTTCTTCTCCTTTGCCTCTAAGGTTCAAACTTTCTTTGTAACAGCGGCGTGCTATTTTCTCGTCTCTTTTTATCGTAGCGATCCCTTCTGTAGTTGGAAACTTCATGCATAGATGTGGAGTTGAGACTACTGCGTCTAGCTGATTTAGCGTTGTCCGACCTATTAAGGCATTGTAGGCTGAGCTCACGTTGACCACGATGTAGTCTATGTTGAGTGTCCTTGACCGGTTTCCTTTACCAAAGGTTGTGTGTAGCGAGATGTATCCAAGTGGTTGGATTGGAGTATCTCCTAGTCCGAATAAGCTGTTTGGATATGCTTTTTATGACATTCTTCAAGTCGAAGCACTCGTTGGTGGGATGTCCATAGATACGATGGTATTCACAATATTTCGTTCGATTTCTGCCTCCTTTTTTGCTTTTAATTGGTTGAGGTGGTGGAATCTTTTCAGTGTGGCATACTTCTCGGTATACTTCCACAAGAGACACCCGAAGAGGGGTGTAATTGTGGTATTTCTTAATCTTCTCACCATGCGGATCTTCTTTCTTCTTGGAGTCTTTATCTTTATCTCGAGAGGAATAGGAAGGTCCAGATTTTGAGGTCTCACCTAGTCGAGAATTTTCCTCCATGTTGATATACTTCTCAGCTCGTTCTTGCACTTCATTGAGAGATGTGTGATGTTTCTTTGATATAGAGTGACTAAAAGGTCCCTCCCGTAGGCCATTGATGAGACCCATAATGGCTGCTTCAGTTGACAGACTTTGTATGTCCAGACATGCTTTATTGAATCTTTCTATGTAGTTGCGAAGGCTTTCTCGATCTCTTTGCTTGATCCCTAATAGGCTTGGGGCATGCTTGGTTTTGTCCTTTTGGATGGAGAACCTGACGAGGAATTTCTTGGCTAGGTCATCAAAACTTGTGATGGATCTTGGCGGCAGACTGTCGAACCACTTGATTGCTGTTTTTGTTAGGGTAGTCAGGAAGGCTTTGCACCGGATTGCATCTGAGGCATCGGTGAGATACATTCTGCTTCTGAAGTTACTGAGATGATGGCTTGGATCTGATGTGCCGCCGTATAGGGTCATGTCGGGCACTTTGAATTCCTTTGGTACCTTGGCTTTCATAATCTCTTTGGTGAATGGGTCTTGATCTTTGTGGGAGTTATCTTCATGATTGGATCGAGTAGTCTTGGTTTTTAGGTCGGCTTTAAGCTTTAAAAGTTTGTCTTCCAACTCTTTACGCCACCTAGTTTCTCTTCTGAGGTCCTTTTCGACTTCTCGTTGATGCTCGACCTCTTTTTCGAGTTGTTTTAGGCAATCTTGTTGAGCTTGAAGTGCCTCCAAGATTTTTGCATTTGGAAGACTCTTATCTATGTTTGGTTGAGAAGTATCCTTTGGTGTGGTGTTCGCGTTCTTATGCGGCGTCCTGTTTTCTAGATCTGAGTCGTTGTCAAGGTTGTCCGTCATGATGTTGGGGTGACTTCCAGGTTCTCCGATAATGGTGCCAATGTTTCAAGGGTTACCTGAAACTGTAGGTCGATCTCGGACGAGATCTTCTGTACTGGTCGGAGCTGTTGTGTCTGACTTGATGATGGTAACCAGAGCCGCCGTGTCTGACTTGTTGGACTGGGTGATGGTGCTGATCCTTTGTCACCAGAGGGTGGTGGTACCTGCAAGGGACTCTGATGCTTAAGTTAGCAAGGGTATTAAGCAGGTTTTTAGTAGAATCAGAGTATGAGTTATACCTGGGTGCTCCAATGTATTTATAATTGTGTGGAGTGATCTTCCCTTGAGATAAGATAGGCTATCTTATCTTATCTTTGAGTAAAGTCATCTTATCTTTAAGGGAACCGCCCTTATCCTTCTAGGCTTGGGCTGCCTTTAGTTTTTGGGTCGTGTTCCTCTGTTTGGGCCTTCTTGGGCCTCTGTAGCGGTTTGGCCGACCTCTTTCGTAAAGAGGTCAGAAAGCCCTGGTCTGAACAGGTCGGTTGTCTTGTCTTTTAGTCAGCCCAGGTCGTACAGCTCGACCCAGGGCATGAACAATTACCAACAGCACAACATACTGAACAGAGCCAGAAATCAAGAACAATTAGTAACAAAATTAAAACATAGCAACAAATAATCACCCTAAACCTGAAATCAATAAATCTATCCAAAAAAAATTCAAACACAGCATACTCAGAAATAAAAAAAAGCAGCAAGAGAGTAACAAATCCATTTTAACCAATAATTTCAACAACACAAAATCAATGATTATATTTCCATTCACATTCAAAAATCAGTCTTACTAAACAGAGCATGAAAGGAAGAGCTGAAAAACCTAGACCCAAAACGACGCCGTTTATAAAGAACCGGCATGTTTCCGATTTAGTTCAACCGGTTGGTTCTCTGTCGGTTCAATAGTTTTTATATGGTTTTCAATTCGACGGTTTTAGGCGCCAGACTGGATCGTTTCCATTGTCGGTTCCGGGTTAGACAGGTTAAACTGGTCGTTTCGATCCGGTTTTCATAACTATGGAGTATAATTAGGATCAATTAAGGTTAGTTAGTATCATTTATATTTATATAGCATATCTGTGTATTTATTATAGGATTTTGTGCTTTTATTGCTTTGATTCTTCTAGCAGTTATATATACCTTTGTACATTGTACCTATCTTATTCTTGGATTAAGATAGTGGAGTTCATAAATAATAAATATTACAAATTTAAAGGAGATTAAAACATCACTTTACTACTTTACTAATATTATCACTTTAGAGGATTTTTTTAATTTATGTAGATTTAAAAAAAAAAGAAATTTTCATTTTTATTTCTTTCAAAATATGTTGTGAAATACAAACACATATACATATGCCATATGGAGATTTTTTTGATAAAAAAATGTTATATATATTATTTTTGTATTTTTTTATATATTTTTAATATTAAAAATTATTGATAAAAATAATAAAATAATTTATATTTTATGTAATATTTAAAAGTCTACATCTTAAAAGCGTCGGATATATAGTAACTAGTAAGGTGTAGTTTTGTTCACGTGATTGAAATTTGTTTCAATAGAAAGAGCTAGATACAATGTATGGCTTTATTCCACTTATTATTACTGGAGAGGATTTTTTTTAGATTATGATTTTATGTAACTTGAGGTGATAATAATTAAATAATTTTCTAACCACATGTTCTAACTTCTAGTACGCTGTTTATATCACGCGCTTGCTTGAATTTTGAAGTGTACTCATCACTTCAATAAATTAAAAAAATATATAAAATCAAGAGGTTATCGGTCAAAAAATAAATAAAATTATATTAATTTATATTAATAATTGATTTTAAATTTTTTAAATTTAAAATTTAAAAAATTTAAAATTAATTAAATAAACCTAATTAAAGCCTATAAAAGTCTTCATCTTTTTTCTTACATTAACTTATCCACCTCTAACAATTACATACATAAATCTCTCTCACCAATACTGTTGTGCTTCGTGATGATGGGTGAATTTGATTCTTATGCTTCTGTTAACAATGCTATGCTCACGAGTTATAATAAGGAGGGATTCTTGTGTGAAGCGAAAAAGCTGTTTGATGAGATGAGGTTTGGTGGGAGGGATGAGGTTTCTTGAAACTCGATGATTGTGATGTGCGGACAACACCGCGAGGGATCGGAGGCGCTGGCACTGTTACGTGAGATGGTTAGGATGTGATTGGAGGTTGACATGTTCACTATGGCTAGTGTTTTGACTGCCTTTACTTCCCTCAAGGATTTGGCAGAGGAGATGCGGTTTCATGCTAAGATGATTAAGAATGGGTTCCATAGGAATTCTCATGTAGGAAGTGGTTTGATTGACTTGTACTTGAAGTGTGCAGGGGGCATGTTAGAGGGCAGGATGGTGGATGATGGGGTTCCTATTTTGTATTCAACACACATGTTTGTAATTAAGGGTTTGTTGCAGATGTTTCTCTTTGCGTTTTGGGATATTAGGTACCGTTTTGATGATTAAAGAGACTGCAAACTACACAATTATAGAATTATAAAAAAAACTTTCATTTAATATGAAAAAAAACATCCTTAACAAAAGAAACATCCAATTATATTTTAGCAAAAATAATTAAATATCTATAAAATTTTAAAAAAATATGAAATTCTGAAAGAAATAGACACATTTACATTTGCAATACAAAAAAATTCGAAAAATATATAAAAGAACATCCATTTAGTATGAAAAAGAAACATTCTAATATTTAGCAGAAAAAACATTTATATATATTAACTCGTAGAAATTTTGGATTCACCTAAAAGTATTTGACTGATTTTTGACTAATACCTTTTTGGTTCCCTAATATTGGTCATGAATTAATGGTAAAAACTTACATATAATTATTTTAATGTAAAAATGATAGTAAAAAATAATTAAATAATTTAATAAATATGACTAAATTATTATCTAACAATTTTTTATTATTAATTTTATATAAAGACAACTATATGTAAATTTTTGCTTAAATTAATTCTCGATTTCTCTATAGTTAAGTTGTACTCTTTTCATTTTCCAATATATGTTCTAAACATAAAACACATGAATTAAGAAAAATAAAAAATAATTCGGTAACAATACAAAATATATTTATGACTGAACAAGAGAAGAAAATATATAGAAAAAATAATTTTTAATTAACATTATATTTATTCTTATTTTAAAGTGATATAGTTATTAAGAATAAAGATTAAAAAACTAGTGCCTAAATATTGTAAGATCACACAAATATTTTGAAAATTTAAAAAATATAATGAGACACATTATGAAATAAAAGAAATATTTTTAGTATTCATAGAGTTATATAATTGAAACAACTTAATTAATGTTCCCCAATTTTTTAAATGAATAATTAATGTGGTTCAAATTAATTTTTAAAAAAGCCAAATTAAATTCACTGTTCAGAAATTAAACACAAATGTTAAGGTGTAAAAATATAAAAATATTATTTATATATTAAAATTAAATATTAAAATTAATTATAATATTTTAATATATATTTTATGACTAATTTTAATATCTACTTAATATGATCGATTAAAATAACATTATTCATCTTTAACCAATATTTATGTACAAAAAATATCTTCAACCAATATTTGCCATGTGTTTTTCATGGATAACAAAAGACAATGACTTCGGGAGCAACATTAAAGAATCTAACACATTCGGGTTCAGCCAATATTTGCCATGTGTTTTGCCATGTGTTTTTCAGATGTTTTTTTCTTTCTTTTCAATTCCATATTCGAAGATAAAGAAGCTTTTTACTAAATTAAAATTATGTTACTGTCCATGTCCAACTACTAATAAAAAGAAGCTATCAATTTTTGCGGTCCAGGCCGCAGCATGAAAGATCGTTGTGATGTATTTGGATTTGTATTGATAGTTAATAGTTAAATTTTTATGCTACTGAAATTACAATTGTACATAATGAAACAATTAGTTTGACTTCTATATTTATACCATTTTATTTTAGGTGAATTTTTTCTTTTAACAAAAAGTATAATATTTTTATTTTTTGTTATCTCATTCTTTCATAATTTTATTAGATTGTTCTAAAAAAAATTTTATAATAGATATTGAAATTAAATACGTTAAAAACAGAAATTGTTCATTTATTAAATTTCCTTCTCCCTGAAAATAATTTAACATTGTGATTAAATGAGTTAAACGTTGATTCTATAAAATAATGTATTGAATTATTGATGGATGAAGACACTAATAAATTCATTTTGTAATTAAATGAGTTAAACGTTGATTCTATAAAATAATGTATTGAATTATTGATGGATGAAGACACTAATAAATTCATTTTGTTTTGTCATAATCTAGTGTTTCATATATATACAATATAACTCAGCATCATTATCTCATAGTACTAGGGACCGTTATGAGATTTCGACGATAGATTGGTGTGGGGTCAAAAATTGCATAGTGTTTTCGTCCACGTACCTACATAGATTTCATGATAATAAATTTAATTTCCATAAATAAATTTATAATATATCATATTGTTAGAGTATAATTAAGATCAATTAAGGTCACTTAGTATTATTTATATTTATATAACATATCTGTGTATTTAATGTAAAATTTGTTAATTTTGTACTTTTATTATTTTGATTCTTCTAGCACTTATATATATATTTATACATTATATTTTTGAACACACACTTAATAATACACTTTTTATATTACTTTCTTATTTCTAACACAACTGAATCTATCTGATTTTCTACATTTAACAAGAAAATCTATCCGATTTTATTTTTAGCTTTCAACTCACACTCAATAATAATACTCTATTATTTCTAACATAGTATCAAGAGTAGGTTCTTTTTTTTCATAAAAATTTGTTCATAACCTTTTGTTTTTATCTTTTGGCAATATTCTTTGTCCTCGTTTTTCGATCCTTTTCCGGCGTTTTGGTTCGTCACCGCCATTGCCACCGTGTTCGTCTCTCACAATTCCAACGCATCCAAAATCCTCGCTGGACATGCCACCACGCGTCGTCTGAAGTCCTTTATCCGTTTGAGGTTCTTCTCCTTCCAAATGCTCCCAGCGTCATTGGATCAACGGCTTTGTATCGCGCCACATGTCACGCCAAACACCTCCACTGACCCGACAAGCTTTCACGACCCGCATGCCACCTCCTCGCCACATCAGCACTGACGCGTTCTCCTCTTCCTATCACGTATTGTCACGTGGCCTTTCCTACTGACGTGGCATCTGACGTGACAGACAGTGAGACCTTCTCTAAAAATTTTTGGTGAGCTCTTTCCAATTATGCCCTCTGTTTTCTCGTTTTCTATCCCGAATTTACAATCTTCTCTCCTATCTTTGATCTCTGTATCTATTATTATAAAAAAATCAGATGTTTTTACTGTCATAGACAAAAGAGTAAATTCTGTCAAAACTGTAACAATTTTGGACACCTATTCTCGGACTGTCCTTCTATTCAATGTCGCAAATACCAACAGAAATGTCACATTAGCTACAATTGTCCACACCTGTTCTGCCATTATATTACACGCTCTCGGGACATTTGATTACTACCTGTCCTACTCGCCCACCACGTCCTGATCAACTCAAGTATCATTCTTGTCCCAATTTCTCCAATAATGTGTCTATTTTTGTTGTTGCTGCTTCTACTGAATCTACCAACTCTGCTCCTCTCAACCTGTCTCCTGTCTCTCTATTTGATACTGCGATTCTTTTTAAGCATCTTCTCTCCCGTTCTGGTAATACTCCTGCTTCATTTTCGACTCCTCTAGATAATTTTAAATGGTATTTTAATTCCGGTTATTTTCATCACATGTCTCCTTTGTGTTATCTTTTCTCATCTTTGTCTACCACTATAAATGCACCTTCTATCAATATTGTTGATGGTTCCCTCTTGCACACGACACACATGGGTTCTATTTTTCAGTCAACTCTTAATATCCCTAATACTTATTATATTCCAAAATTGAACTTTAATCTTATTTTTGTTGGTCAACTTGTTGATCTCGGTTTTGATGTCAATTTTTCTATTTCTAGTTGTCGTGTATAGAATTGTCGGACGGGACAAATTATCGGGACTGGACGTAAGGTCGGAAGGTTGATGAACTTGGGACTCTTCATATTCCTCCTGTGTCAAATATATGTGCTGCTTCTTCTCTATCTACCCTTCACTTGTGGCATCACCGTCTTTCCCACAACTCCTTAGAAAAATTGTGCCCACTTGTGTAAGGGTGTTTTGGGTCAGGTTAATAATGAGTCTTTTGATTGCATTTCTTATCAAACTATCAAAAAACCTACTTTATCTTTTCACAATAATTTATCTCTTACTTGCTTTCCTTTTGATTTTATCCACTCTGATGTTTGGAGCCCACTCCCATCGCTTCTATGGGAGAGTCTCGATATTTTATCATTTTTATTGATGATTATTCACACTTTACTTGGGTTTATTTGAAGACTAATCACCATGAGCTACCTCAGATTTATATTAACTTTTCAACTATGATTAAAACTCAGTTTTTTAATGTCATTAAGGTTTTTCGACGCGATAATGCTATGAAATACCGTGACTCCAAACTTTAACTTTTCTTGTAGAATAGGATACTTTGTCTAAGTTTTCTTGTCCTGGTACATCTCAATAAAATGGACGAGTTGAACACAAACACCGTCGTATTCTTGACTATGTTCATGCAATGCTCATTTTTTCTTCATGTCTTGAGCCTATTTGGGGTGAAACTGTTTTTACTGCTGTTTATGTTATCAATAAACTTTCTTCTTCTGTCCTTGATAACATTACTCCCCTTGAAGGTCTTTATCATACCTCTCCAGATTACATTTCTCTTCGAGTTTTTGGTTGTGTCTATTTTGTTCTTCTTCAGCCTCATAAAAATAGTAAACATGAATATCGGGCTTGCATGTGTTGTTTCCTTGGTTATAGTACTGAACACAAGGGTTATCGTTGTTGGGATCCTCTCTCTAAACGTATTTGTACATCTCGTCAAGTTGTATTCTGGGAGCATCACATGTTTTCTAAGTTCTCCTCATTTGAGTCCATTCCTCTTACTCAGTCACCATTTTTCACTAACCCTAATGTTAATCTTTTCCTAGTAATGATTCTACAAATTCTATCTCAGGTCAACCTCTATAGTCTTCTACTCTTTTGCCTTCTCCATCTCCCGATGATTCCAGACCGGACGATCATTCTGTTCCTGTTGTCATGCCTCCTCTGTAAACCGTGCTAAATTAATAAATAATTAGTTAATAAATCAAATTTTAATAAAAAAAATTAGAAATGTAAATCTTATATTAAAATAGGATAGAGCTATTCAAAACGAGAATTTTGACACTAATTTCAAAAATTTTGCTCAACATTGGGCCAAACGGCCGAACCGGTTGAATTGGACCCATCACATAAATGAGTAGAAGCCCATCTCCTTCCCCATTTAGCAAAGAAACACGCTGAACAGACAAGGGGAGAGGAGAGCTTCCTAACCCTTAACACCACTTTAATCCATCATAATTTCTTCGTTCGAGCTCCGATCGCCGCACTGTTTGCGACCATGCGTCCAGCGCGTCGAGCTTTATATTTCTATCAGATCAATTTCGTGGGTAAGCCATAATTTCACTTCAGATTCTCTACCCCCTTTTGATTTTCGAAATTTGAGCCTTTATATTGAGATTTTGTCGAATTTGGTATTCTAGGTTCGATTTAGCTTGCGGAGCTTATCAGGCTTGAGTTGTTTGGTCCGTGGGTGCGGTAAGGATCCCTAACCTTAGCCAAATCTTGATTTTAGTATGTGAATTCTGAATTTTGAACTATATATGTATGATATGTGTGAACTAGGTATATATATAAGTATTGGAGTTGAATTGTGGACATTTGGAGGTTTGGTGGAGGATTGGTGCCAAGGTTTTGTTGAATTTAGACTAGTGGGGCTCACGTATTTAATATGTAATGCTCTGTGAAAACTTAGGTTAGACGACCCTAGGATAAGTTGGAATATAAAGGAATGTTTAATGCTTAGTATCCTTGTTGTTGAATTGTACTTTGAGTTGTGCATTGGGTTGAGTAATTGTTGTGGATGATAATAATAGGATGTGAATTGGTGAATTTATGATTATAGACATGTTGAAAGGAATACATGAATGTCTTGGATAGGTGGATGACAAATTTGTTGATATATTTGCAAGGTTGATATATGATATTGTTTAGTTGAGTTATGGTAGTCATAGGAGGATTATTGTGGTAATGGTAAGGTGATGTTGTGGTGATTTTGGTGCATGAAACATTAGGTTGAAACTAAATTTTTAAGGAAAATGAGGTTTTGAAGATTTTGTGAAATTTGATTTTTGGCCAAACTTTAGTGACTCATAACTTGGCTTTCGGACCTCCAAATGGTTTCAAACTGGTTTTGTATGAAAATTGGGTCCGTGAAGTTTACATCATTTAAAGAATGGAGGAAAAATGTTTTGAGACGGAAAAGTTATGCGTGCCAGAAGTTTACCCCCAAATGGCCCACGCGTACGCGTGACGTGAGACTTTTGCGTACGCGTGGCTGACGCGTACGCGTGGCATGGGGGTTTATGCGTACGCGAATTCCTCGTACGCAATCGTTTACTTCTGCCTTGCTTATATGCATACGCGTAACCAGGGAATGTGTACGTGTCTTGGGCTAAACGCATACCCACGCGTACGTGTGGCCCCTATTTTCTGCAAAACCAGTTTATGTGTTTTTAAATCAAATTTCAGAGTTCCAAACCTCTATTTTCATTCTTTTAGTCATATAATGTGATAATAAACCTAGTAGTTAGTTGGAGCTAGGAAATAGAGATAACTTGAGAATGAAGTAAAGGGTTAAAAATGATTAATTATATAAGAAGGAGGTGTATATATGAATGAGTTATGATGCTAAGGCTTGAATGATTGATTACTACAATTATTGTGAAACGTATGAGGCTTACACCTTCAATTTATCTTAGATACGAGTTTCCCTAGGTAAAGTACCATGGCTTGCCACCACGCGTTCCAGGTTGAGACTCGATACTCTGTTGACCTTGCGCGTAAGATGTGACCGGACACTCTAAATTTCCGGGAAGGTTGACCCCCGTTGAGAAATTTATAACATAAGAAAAAGCCATGCATAAAATCTTGGGGATGTGAATCGGGGGACAGTCCAGAGGTTTTGCAAACCGGACTTGTCGGGTTGGCTTAATAACTGACAGATGAGACTCATCAGCCGTATGACAGGCATACATCATGTGCATTTGGTTTGTTTTGTCTGCTATGCATTATTTGAGATTGCTTAATTGGATATATATTATGCTAATTGTATACTTGTTACTTGCACTACCTGCTTTTTACTTGTGCTTGAACTTGTCTGTTTGTTTGTCTTTGGTAAAACATGGAGGAATGGAGGAGAGGTTGATAGGTTTAAAGTTGAAGTTAGGTTTAGGTTGGGTTTGGATTTCCTTGGAACACCTACCCCCTTATGGTTTATGTTTAATACTTTAAGGCTTTTAATTTGAGTGTCGGCGTTTTAGGATTGCCTCTGGCATTCCCAAGACCTTATAGATTATATGTGTGACACCTTCACCATGTTGAGAACCTCCGGTTCTCACCCCATACTGTGTTGTTGTTTTCAAATGCAGGTCGAGAGACTCCTCGCTAGGCGTCTGGACTTCTGAAGTGGAGTAGTATCTGGGTTTATTTTGTTGTACAGCTTTATATATATGTGTTTAGCTTTCTCTCCAAGAAACTTGTTTATTTTGTCCCTCCTAGAGGGTTGAGGAGAGTTAAGTTTTCAGTTATGTACTTTGGGTTTCCGGGATATGTATATATATATATATATAAATAATCTTCGGTCAGCCTTAGCTTCGCAGGCTAACTTAGGAGCTTATTATTTCTGTACTTTTGGCCCTCTACTCCCGTTTTCTACTTAGTTACCCCTATAATCTCCAGGTTTCTTAGCACGCAAGTTATCTCGTCTTCTGAGCGTTGCGCTTTTTATTTTCGCGATTTTTTGTTTCACCTGTTTTTCAAGGCTCTTAGTTTATTATATTTCCTTGCTGTTATGTGTATATATTTTATTTTAGATGTCGTAATACCGCACTATCTCTGTTTTACGGCTTAAGCGTAAAGTTTTGTGTAGTAGGGTGTTACATCCTCCTTCCACTCGTTCTTCTACGGTAAAAAAAATTCACCTCCTTATCTCCTTGATTATCATTGTTTTTCTATTATTCTTCATCAACATGAACTTAACTTATTTAGAAAAGCCTCTACAAATTCAAATTGGCAGCAGGCAATGCAAGAAGAAATTCAGGCACTTGAAAAATGACACACTTGGGACTTTGTTGATCCTCTTTCTGATCAGGAAGTTGTGGGTAGTAGATGGGTATACAAGATCAAGACTCACTCTGATGGTTCTTTTGACCATTATAAGGCACGATTGGTTGCTCAAGGTTGCACGCAAGAGTATGGTATTGATTATAAAGAGATTTTTGCTCTTGTTGCTCGTCTCACATCTGTTCGAGCTCTCCTTGCCATTACTGCAGTCAAAAAATGGTCTCTTAGTCAGATAAATGTGAAGAATGCTTTTCTTAATGGGGATTTAAAAAAAAAGTCTATATGAAACCACCTCTGGGTTATCTTTGTCCTTCTAGCAAAGTTTGTCTCCTTCGCAGGGCACTTATGGTCTTAAGCAAGCTTCTCATGAATGGTTTGAGAAGTTCAGCACCACTATATGCAATCTTAGTTTCACTTGCAGCTCTCATGAGAATGCTCTCTTTATTCGTAAAAGTGAATGTGGAGTTGTTCCTCTATTTTTGTATGTTGATGACATGATTATTACTAGAGATGATGTTGATGGTATCTCTGATCTCAAAGTCTCCCTTCACTATATTTTTGAGTTGAAAGATCTTGGTTCTCTCAGTTATTTTCTTAGTTTAGAGTTCATATCCATAGATGTCGGTATCTATCTCTCTCAAGATAAGTATGCTTCAGATCTTCTTGTTCGCGCCCGAATTATAGATAGTCGTACTGAGTCTGCTCCTCTTGAACCAAATGTTTGATTTACCCTTATGGATGACACTGTTTTGGATAATCCTACTCTTTATCGACAGTTAGTTGGAGGTCTCGTCTACTTGACTGTCACACACCCAAACATCGCCGCCTATCCAGTTTATATTCTTAGCCAGTTCTTGTCAGTTTCTCGTACTACTCACTATGCGGCCGTTCTTTGCATTCTTCGCTACATCAAAGGCACTCTATTTCATGGACTTCATTTTTCTGCCGATTCATTTTTATCCCTTCAGGCATACTCAGATGCTGATTAGGATGGTGATCCCACTGATCGTCGTTCTACTACTGGTTATTATTTGTTTCTTAGTGACTCTCTTATTACCTGGCGAACCAAGAAGCAAATGTTCACTACTCCCTCAAGCATAGAAGTTGAATATTGTGTTCTCGTTGACACCACTGCTGAGGTTGTTTTGATTCGTTGACTTCTTGAAGACTGGGTGCTCCTCAGTCGTCCCTGACTGATATTTTTTGTGACAACCGTAGTGCTAATCAGATTGCCCACAATGATTTTTTTTTTCATGAACGTACCAAACACATTGAGATTGATTGTCACTTTGTTCGGCAACGTCTCTTTATTGATGTGATTCGTCTCATAACTGTTGGAACTCTGGATCAAACTATAGATATCTTCACGAAGGCTCATCATCCTACTCGTTTTCGAACTCTAATATCCAAACTTAAGATGATATCTTTAGCTCCCACTTAAGTTTGCCTGGGGGATGTTAGAGTATAATTAGGATAAATTAAGATCAGTTAATATCATTTATATTTATATAGCATATCTGTATATTTATTGTAAGATTTTTTACTTTTATTACTTTGATTCTTCTAGCACCTATATATACTCTTGCATATTATACCTTTCGATTCACACTCAATAATACACTTTTCATATTACTCTCTTGTTTCTATCATATGGTGACACGTGATATGTAACATATTGCTGACATGATACATTAATTAATTATTTGTGACATATGACATTAATTTTTTATATTATCATATTAAGAGCTTGTTTGGGTGAGCTTCTAAAAAAAGATCTTTTTTCAACTTATCTTTTTTTAGAAGATCTTATATAAAAGTAAAATTAATTTTATGTTTGGATATCTCATGCAAAAAGATCTTTTTATCTATCAATTATGTTTGGGTATAATAATATAAAAGTACTTTTTTGTTTATTTATTACATAAAAAAATCTTTTTTTTAAGAAAAAAAGATTTTTTAAAAAAATATGTAAATTACAACTTCTTAAAAAAGATGTGTTTTTTTTCTAGTGCTTTTATTTTACTGCTAAAAATTTGCCAAACACGCTAAAAAATAAAAAAAAAATCTTTTTTTCAAACAAGCACTAAGTGATATTTAAAGTAATATATTATTATTTAACTAACGAAAAGATCAATATGACTTATGATTATATTTTTTTAAAATTAATATGATTAACTTAATTTTTAGGAACCAATTAAAAAAAATAGATGATCTTTTAAAAATAAAATTGAGTATTAATCTAGTAGTAATAGATCCTTTAAGATGTAAAGCTTTAAGATCAACCAGTGACTTTCTGGCAAATTTTCTTTATCTCATCGATCAAATGGAATATAGCTATTGTATGCAAATAATATCAGCGATTATGTCTCCGGACAATAATGAGAGTCAAGAGAGAAGAGAGATGACTGGTTTTGTGGTAAGGAGTTTAAATAACATATATAAAATTGGGTGATGTTAGATGATTAAATTATTTTAATAATTAAATTTAATTAAATTAGTTTAATAACTATTAACATAATAAAAAGTAGTTAAAAAATATAAAAAAAAAAGATTGAATTTAACTGTAAAAATAATTTATCACCTAATATTTTTCAATAAAATTATATTTTAAAAATTTATTTTGTTGAGTTGGAAAAATTTGTATTAAATTTGATGATCAAACATTATTAAACATTGATTAGAAAATTATTAAATTATCATTTGTCTCCAATTATTTGGTTGATAAGTTTGCTAGTATGCAAATTTTGTATTGGGCCAAATTAAATCAAGCCCAATGTGATTAAAGAATGTTCAGCCTTTATGCAAAATTATTTCATAGTATGTGGCTAAATTTTTAATAAGATAATGAAACAGATTGGGCCAGAAGTAATATAAAGCCCAAGTCAACATTATCAAGGACCAACATCATCCTTGGTCCGAATTGGAAGAAGAGAGAAAAGATTGATCCAAAGCTTGGTTCGGTTACCCACTTTCTTTGGTGAATGGAACTCAAATTTTATTTCAATTGATTACTTTTCTTGGTAATCAAAACTCAAAATTAAATTGAGTTTATTGTGCATTGAAAGCTTTGTCTCTTCTCTCTCTTCTCTCTTTGCTTTTCGGTCATATCAATCAACAAAAAAGAAGATAGAAGTTATTAGAAGAAAAAGTGGAGTCATAAAGAAGCCTATGAATAAAAGGCTATGGAAGATCACCACCTCAAAGATCTGAAGAAAGGCAAAGTAAGATTTTTGCCATTGAAAGCATGATTTGAAGAAGGGCTTCAAGATTTTTGAAACAAAAAAATAGAAGCAACCTGTCTCTGTCAAGAAGAAGATCTCAGTTGCAAAAGTTCATTTCCATTTTTGTTCATCAAAGAAAGAAGATAGCCGCTAAGCTACACGTAGGAAGAAGCAAAAATGGAAGGCAAGAAGCTGTCCTGGGTCAGAGGATCATCAAGGGTCCGATTACTTTCTTGGAGCTGGGTTCAAATTGAAAGAAATTGATGAAAAGGGTTGAGAGAGGTACATGCATGTTGGTTTTTGGTTTTCCCTCTCTCTTCTCTTTGTCCGAACCGCTGTTGTTTTTGGTTGGAGAAGAAGTTGCTTGGTTGAACCGATTTCAACCTTGGAAACTTCCCCTTCTATATTAAGGGTGAACGGCCAAGGGTTGAGATCAAAGAGAGAAAGTGTAAAGCATAAAGTTCTCATAGCTACCCGAAGCTAACAGTGTTCTTCTCCTTCAAATATGTTCATTTTGTTTTCTTTTTCTTAGTATTGTCTGTCTGAGTCTCATGGTAAAAGACAAACATGGTGAGGTTTGTAAGAAAAAGCCAGTGAGAGGTAAAAGACAGTGAGCAATATTAGAGAAAAAGCCATAGATGTCTCAGAGTTTCTTTGTACATCTATCTGTTGTGTTTCATGATTTTATGGGGATTTCCTTACAAGTTGGGTTAGCACTTTGCGGTTGAAAGCTAGGTTTTAAGTCCTAGTCAAATTTAGATTGGGTGTAAAATCTGGATTTGTCCCGGATAGGAATGGGTAGTTCCTAAGGAGAAATTGGTGTTTGTAATGTTGTGATAACATAGGAAATTCCATCATTATTGTGATGGAGACTGGATGTAGGCCACATTGCAGTTAGTGGCTGAATCAGGATATATCTGGTATTAATTCTTTTTCTCTACTCCTTTCTCAGTTTCTGGTTATCAGGAGACAAAGACAAAAGTGTCTCTCAACTCGGCACGAGACAAAAACAGAAATATCTTCTAAAGTTTCTTTAAAAAGGCAGAAATTAATATTCAACAAAAAGGGGCTAAGATTCAACCCCCCTTCTCTTAGCCACTGATTATCATCAATTGGTATCAGAGTTTGGTCTCAAAGAGATCAAGCTTTGCAGCTTGGAGAAAAGATCCTGATGGCAGTCAATAGTGGTTCAAAACTGGTGGCCTAGGGCAGTCAAGCAACAGACCCCCATTTTTCAATGGGAAGAACTACAGCTACTGGAAAGAAAGAATGAAGATTTTTGTTCAGTCTATAGATTACAGGCTTTAGAAGATAATCTTGGAAGATCCACAATTTTCAACCACCACAGGAGCTGATGGAGTGGTTGTTCCCAAGGCTGAGGCCGATTGGAATGAAGATGACAGAAAAAAAATAGAGCTCAACGCTAAAGCTGTCAACTTGTTCAACTGTGCTGTCAGCTTCGAGGAATACCGACAGGTATCAAGATGCACAATAGCAAAGGAAATCTGGGACAAGTTCAAGTCACTCATGAAGGCACAACCCAAGTCAAAAGATCCAGAATAGACATGCTGAATAGTGACTACGAAATGTTCTCAATGAAAGAAGGAGAAATAATTGATGAAATATTTGAAAGATTCAACATTATCATCACTGGCTTTGATGTTATTGGAATCAGACATCCATAATCTATGCTTGTGAGGAGAATATTGAGATGTCTCACTAAAGAGTGAAAAACCAAGGCTATAATAATAGCTGAGAGTAGTGGTATTGATGAAATGACCTATGATGATCTGAGAGAAAACTTACTTATTTTTGAAAACACTTATTTAAAGAGAGATACTAAAAAGAAAGGAGTTGTTCTAAAATCAGTCACTCAATCTTTGGATGATGAATCCAGTGATAATTTATCTGACAATGACTTTGTTTTGTTTGCTAAGAAATTCAGAAAAATGATGAAGCTAAAGGAACGGAACAAAGGAGGTAGTTCAAGGAAACCAGAGAGGGACCTAAGTAAGGTGATCTGCTACAACTGTAAGGAAACTGGACACTTCAAGTTTGATTGTCCTAAACTGAAGAAGAAGGACAAACTGAAAAGAGAAAAGAGGAAAGGACTCATGGCATCATGGGAAGACTTGGAGAATGATTCGGATGAAGAAGATGAAACAGAAACCAAGTCCTAAACTTGTCTTATAGCCGACATAGTCAATGAGGTAATATTTTCTGAACCCTTAACTGAAGACCTTGATCTTATGATATATCATCTCAATGAAAAAATCATATGCTTCTTAAATGAAAACTATGATCTTGAATCTCAAGTTACCATTCTAAAAGCAGAAAATAGTTTTCTCAAAGATAAATTAAGGGAAGCTGAAATTGCTGTTGATCTTGTTGAAGAAAATAAGCAGTTAAAAGCTGAACTTAAGAGCTGTAAATATCATCATTCTGTGATTGCAAATCTAAATTATTTTGAGGAAAATGAGAGGCTACACAAAGAGGTAAAAAGACCAAAAGAGGACCTAGCTAACTTTGCCCAAAGTTCTGAAAATTTGAATCAACTCTTGGCTAGTCAAAAACCTCTCTTTGATAAAGCTGGTTTGGGTTTTCATAAAAATTCAAAAATTGTTTTTGAAAATTTTCCATTTGCTAATATGGCTTCCACTTCTGATGACATTAGATTTCAAAACCCAAAGAAACAGCAACCAAAGAAATTTTGTAGATTATGCAATCGGAATGGACAATTTCCAATTCAATGTTTCATAAGTGAAATGATGGTTGGTAACAAAGTTTACAAGATTGTTTGTAACTATAATAGCTTAGGACAAAGAAGATGGTTTGACATTAAAGGATCCAAAAAAAATTGGATACCTAAGGTCACTTAAGCATTTTTGTAGGTTTGCCTAGCATCCAAAAGAAAGGACAACATGTGGTATATGGATAGTGGGTGCTCTAGGCATATGACCGGAAAGTCGACATTCTTCATCAATCTTGATGAGTATGATGGAGGCTTTGTTACTTTCGGTGACAATAGAAAAAGAAAAATAGTGGCCATAGATGATGATGCAGGTAGTGGAACTGATGTGAACCAACAAGCCAATCAAGAAAATTCCAAATCTGTCCCAGCTATTGAATCTGTCTGTCCAGAAACTTCTCTTCAGAATGGAGGAGACATTTCTGTTTTTGTCTCCTGAACAAGCCAGAAAATCCAGAACAGAGTTGCCTATTGAAACTCGTCAAGGCAAAACCTTTCCTTAAAGGCCACGTGAATAGAACTTTCTGAAGGATTACCCTCATGAATTCATCATTGGAGATCCTTCACAAGGCATAACCACTATATCCTCAAGTAAGAAGCAAATGGAACCAAGCAATATTGCCCTCTTGTCCCAATTGGAACCTCTTAATATGAAGCAAGCTCTTGAAGACCCCTCATGGGTTAAAGCCATGGAAGAAGAGCTATCACAATTTTATAAGAATGAGGTTTGGACCCTTGTACCGAATCTCAATGGTAAAAAGGTAACCAGTACAAAATGGATTTTCAAAAATAAATTGGGTGAGGATGGTAGTGTTGTTCGTAACAAGGCTAGATTAGTGGCCCAAGATTACGATCAAGAGGAAGGCATTAACTTTGATGAGTCATTTGCTCTGGTAGCAAGAATAGAAGCAATTAGGTTGCTTATTGCCTATGCTGCCCACAAGGGCTTTAAAATATTTTAAATGGATGTCAAATGTGCTTTTCTTAATGGTTTTATAGATAGGGAAGTATTTGTGGCTCAACCCCCCTTGGTATGAAAGACTTAGTACCTTCTTGTTGGAAAATAATTTTCAAAGGGGTACTACCGATACTACTTTGTTTATAAAAGAATCTAATGATGATTTTTTACTTGTTCAAGTTTATGTGGATGACATTCTGTTTGGTTCGGCCAATGAATTCTTGTGTGAAGAGTTTGGAAAACTAATGACTAGTGAGTTTGAAATGAGTTTGATGAGAGAATTAACTTTCTTTCTTAGTCTTCAAATCAAACAAACTCCTAGTTGTATTTTTATTCACCAAGAAAAATATGTCAAAGAGTTAATCAAGAAATTTGTCCTAGAAAACTCCAAACCAATGGGAACTCCTATGCATCCAAACACTAACTTGACAAAGATGAAAATGGCAAAGATATAGATGAAACAAGGTATAGAGGAATGATAGGATTACTTATGTATCTTACATCCTCTAGGCCAGATATTGTTCAAAGTGTAGGTGTGTGTTCTAGATTTCAATCTCACCCAAAGAATTACATCTTTTGGCCGTCAAAAGAATCATTAGATAATTAAGGGCACATGTGATCTTGGTCTATGGTATCCAAAATCTAATGAATTTTGTGCAGTAGGATTTTGTGATGCAGATTATGCGGGAGACCGAGTGGATAGAAGAAGCACGTCCGGAATGTGTTGCTTCCTTGGAAGCTTACTAAACATGTGGTTAAACAAGAAGCAAGCCACTGTTGCTTTATCTATGGCTGAAGCCGAATACGTATCTGCGGCTGCTTGTTGCTCTCAATTTTTATGACTTAAAACTCAATTGGAAGATTACAAATTGAAAATCAATAGTATACCTTTGTTTTGTGATAATATGAGTGCAATAAACATTTCAAAAAATTTGTAGTGCACTCTAGAACCAAGAACATTGAAGTAAGATATTATTTCATTAGGGAACATGTGCAAAAGGGTATTATTGATATCCAATTTGTAAAATTCGAAGAGTAACTTACTGACATTTTCACTAAACCTTTATGTGAAGACATATTTTGTTCCTTGAGACAAAGTTTAGGAATGATAGACTTAAGTTCTGTTGAATAAATATTATTTTTCATGCCTCTGTGTGTTTTTGTCTCGTAGGTAGTAAGGAGACAAATCTGGACAAGTGATGAACAAGTCATTAAAAGGGGGAGACTGAAATCTAGTACCTTGGACCCAAGCCTGTTCAACCACCTTAAACCCACTCTATGATTCTGACTCATTATTTTCAGTATCATAAATTTATTTTTTTTAAATTTATTTTAAAGAAGGTTTTTTCATCATATCTTAACAAGGGAGTAGTGTCAAATCAAATCTTTTTCCTATAACTTCTCCCACTTTTCAAGGAAAGGTATTTTTGGTTATTCTTTTTTATTTTTAAATTCCTTATTGAAAACTGATAAACCCCATTTTTAGGGTTTATCTTGTACTTAATTTAGTAGATTTTATCCACTATTCTCACACTTATTCATAGAAATTGCATAATTTACATTTTTCTTCCTGATTTTGTGCTATGATTGAAAACATGCTTCTTTGACCCTAAATATGCTAATTTTAATCCTCTCTTATTACCATTCGATATCTTGATATGTGTGTAAAGTTATTTCAGGGTTTATAGGGTAGGAATGGCTTAGAGGATGGAAAGGAAGCATGCAAAAGTGGAAGAAATACAAGAAGTTGAAGGAATGGCTAATGCTGTCAGCCCTGACCTCTTTGCACTCAATCGATCATAACTTGAGCTACAGAGGTCCAAATGAGACGGTTCTAGTTGCGTTGAAAAACTAACATTTGGGGCTTCGAAATGATATATAATTTCCCATAGTGGCCGTACAGCTAGGCGACGCACACGCGCGCATCTGCGAAAAGTTCAACGACCCAGAAATCGCCTTCTGGGCTATTTTTGACCCAGATTTCGGCCCAGAAAACACAGATTAGAGGCTGCAGAGTGGAGGAATCAGGAAAACACTTCTCATTCACATAATTTTAGGTTTAGATATAGGTTCTAGAGAGGGAGGCTCTCTCCTCTCTCTAGGTTTTAGGATTTAGGATTTTTTCTTTCAATTTTCCATTTGGTTCAGGTTCAATGTTCCTTTAATTTAGTTTTCTTCTATTTTTATTTATTCTATTACTTTAGTTTATCTTCTTCTCTTGTTAATTTATTAATGCAAGGAGTATTTTTCTATTTAATTTCTTTATTTGCTTGATTATCTCTACTCAATTCCAAAATTATTATGTCTTCTTTCTACTCCCTTTAATGAATGCGAAATTGGCATCCATGTCAATGGAGTAGGCTTTATACTTGACTTTGGAGTTGATTAATAGGAGACTCTTGAGTTGAAAAGACTCAAGAGTTAAATTGTAATTGGAAGTTGTTGGCTAGCTCTCTAGTTACTAACGCTAATCCTTCCCAAGGGATAGGATTAGGACTTGTGAATAGAAGTTGGTTTAATACTTGACTTTTCTTTATTTGGTAAGGGTTAACTAAGTAGAACAATAACCTATTACTATTAATCTTAGGAAATCCAACAAGGATAGAACTTTCGATTAATCTTCTCCTAGCCAAAGCTTTTTATTTTAATTATATAAACCTCTCGTTAATTTTCATTGCTTTAATTTATAATTATTTATTTCTCCATTCCTCAACTCCAAAAAATTCTCAGAAAACTCATAACCAATAACAAGAACACCTCCCTGCAATTTTCTGAGAGACGACCCGAGGTTTGAGTACTTCGGTTTATTTTTATTGGGTTTTGTTAGTTGTGATAACCAAAATTTGTATGAAAAGATTTTTTGTTGGTTTAGAAGCTACACTTGTAACGAAAATTTATTTGTGAAATTCTAGACCACACAAAAATCCGATCATCAAAAACCATTTTCATTCAATGTTGATTGCTTTAAATGAGATATCTTCCACTAAGCATTTATGATAGTGTAACCTCTCTCCACCTTTCGCTCTCTTCAGCACTCTCTTAATCTTCTCCTTCTCCATTATACTTCATTCAACATGAGAAAGAAACTTCCTACCCAAAGAAGCACCCTGATGCATGAGCATCTTTCCTATCTTTTCCTAGTGAATTTGTATTTAATTTGCTGAGTTTAATCAAGAATTAATTATCTTTTAGCCACTATGGATGCTACTTTGAGTCTTGTGTAATTCTGTTTATTTTAGGTAGCATTTGGCTGGATTTGATGGAGTTTCTGCAGAAAAAGAGAAGAAGGCGAATGATGCTATCAACCCTGACCTCTCTGCACTCAAACCTGAATAACTCAAGTTACAAAAGTCCAATTGACATGGTTTTAGTGGCGTTGGAAATCTAACTTCCAGAGCTTTCCAACGATATATAATAGTCCATACTTCTCTTCCATCAACTCTGCTAAGGCTGCGCCTAATTTGAGATTTCTCAAGTTAGGCGTGGATCCAGTGAAGCCAAGTGGTCCCCACGTTACAAGGCATGGATTATTTAATTAATTATGATTTAAATTTAAATTTTATTTTAAAATAGGAAAAGATATTATTTTAAGTTTAGAAAATAGATTTTAAATTAATTAAGATTAGATATAAAAAGGAGAAACTTTTCTTCTTTGGGATAATTCCATCCCATCCCAAAAATTCACAGTTTGCAAGAATCTTAGTTTTCACTCTTTTCTATGAGCAACTAAACCTCCACTGTTAAAATTAGAAACTCTGTCTATTTGTATGGATTGATTCTATTGTTTTTCTATTTTAATTTATCTACTGATTTATAAATTTAAGAATTATTTTCGTTCTTTATCTTATGAATTTGGGTAGAACGGAAGTATGACCCTCTTTCTAATTGAGTTCTTGTATAACTTGAAAAAGCTCTTTACTTGAACAACAGATTGAAAACATATTCTCCTAAATTCTAATTATCTGGACTTAACAGGATACGTGACATATAATCCTCTTATATTTGGATAATTAGAATTTTTGTGGCATAATAACTAGAATTAAACTTCACCCTCTAATTGGAATTAATTGACCAAGGAATTGGCGGTTGATGAATTTTAGAGGAGACTAGAAAGGTCTAAGGAATTAGGGTCTAATCACATATAGTTTGTCGTAAATTAAATCTTGCATGATTAAAATAAATTAATAAGAAAAATCAATCCAAAAAATAGATAACTCTGAAACCTTAACTGCCTTCTTCATATTGTTGTCCCAACCTATTTATTGCCTGTCTTCTAATATTCTGAATTTACTGTTTAATGCCTTTGAACTCTTAAATACTATTTTCTACTTGTCTAACTAAGTAAATTAATCAACCATTGGTGCTCGATCCATCAATTCTCGTGGGATCGATCCTCACTCACCTGAGGTATTACTTGGTACGACCCGGTGCACTTGTCGGTTAGTTTGTGGTTGTAAATTTCGCACCACACCCGAACCCCCATTCCTAAAAATCCTCCATCGTCCAAAGGACCTCAAATCCACACTCACATACACATTCACTCTCACTCATCTTCTTCACCTTCCTCCCATTCCACTGCTTCTATGGCTAAAAAAGTCGTACATCCAATGGGTTCTACACGCAAAGAAGCAGGATCATCACAGAAGAAGGCTTCAAAGGGGAAGGGGCATATGCCCAAAGAGGAAGAAGACTCCCCCTCTTCACCTTCTCGCCGTTCTCCGCCGCGACGGCACTCCACCCCTCATCTCTCGGGCCACTCTGCCCCCTCTCAGCGTCCAAAGCGGACTGTTCTTCACGACACCCGAGAACAACCGAACCTTGACTTTTTGGATTTCAAGAACAAATATGGTAAAAGCCACTCTCACTATGACCCTTACCACTTTATCTCCTGTGTGGCTTATGAGTTCCATTCCCAAGTTTTGGTAAATCACCATTTATGTGCCTCATTTGTTGTTAATTTAGAAACTCTTGCTGAGAAAAGGATTGATTTTACAACATATTTTCATGATTTAAAATGGACTCCAATTTTTAAAATTCAAAAACCTGTTTATCCAAACTTGGTGTGTGAGTTTTATGCAAACTTGATTTTTCATGATGGAGAACTCCATTCTTATGTTAAAAATGTTCATCTTTCTCTGAATAATGAAACCATAAGTACTGCATTGGGATATCAAGATGAGGGGGCCAGGGCTTATATGTCTGAAAAATGGGATCAACATGTTGGTATTTTCCTACAAGACGCCCTGGCTCAAGTACATGAGAATTTCTCCTCTCTGGATGGTACCACTTTAACTCATAAGGCTCTCAGTCCTATGCGAGCCCTGTTGTATTGGATCATCAATCATGTCATAATGCCACAGAGTGGCTCTTATCAAAGAGTAACCGTTTACGATACTCTTGTATTGTTTGCCATTCTGACTTCTGCCCCTATTTCATTTACATATCTCATGATTAGGCATATGTGAGACTGTGTTCGTAGTGACAAAAAATACAATCTTTTCTATGGTATATTTTTTACATGTATTTTTGAGTACTTTCAAGTTGATCTTAGTAATGAGCCGGTAGAGAATAGGGTCTTTACAATCAAAGGTGGGGGAGTTCTCGAATCTACTAAAGAAAAAAAGGCTAAAATTTCAAAGGCATCTGTATTTTCTGAAACCGAAGATAAAAGTCTTCCCTCTGCTGAGCCTTCGGATAAATCTCGGTTCTCTAAAATGATAAAGAATGTCCTTACAGAATTTTTCAACATGCCCAATCTGATGGTCAAAGCATATAAAGATGCTAGAAAGCAAACTTTTGAAAATGAAAAAGCTTGGACAAAGTGCCATGAACGGGTGAATTTTCTTATTAAGCATCTGGAGTCTATTGACAAAGACACGGCCAATTTCAAAGGAGAAGAAGATTTTCTTAAATCTGATATCAACTTGTCTTATGCCTAAAAGTTGATCTCTGCTGTTTCTACCTATGGACACACTTTATTTTACTACATTTGAACTTATTTTCAGTTGAATTGTTTTTACTTTGGATGACTGTAATTAAATACTTTGATACTGTTTTATATATTAAGGATTGCATTGCCTTTCTCTATTTTTTACAGGGTCCTTCCTTGATGACAAAAGGGGGAAGAAAAGACTAAAAATAGGACTAATATTGAAATTAAAATTAGTGCTGATGGTTGCTCTTATTTATTATTTTTTGTGCTCTGTTTTGATGGTTGGATGTTTAGATGGATGGTTGCTTTGTTTTATTATTCTCATATACTCTGTTCTATTTTTTTTATCTATTGGTGCTCTATTTTGAATCTTTGAGCATCTTGATAAAGGTATTTACTTGATAAAATATGACTCTGTTTTTTAAAAGATTCTATGTTTTGAAAATTTGTATCATTTTAGAACTTTTAGAACATGTGCTGCTTCCATGAATATTGTTTGGTAACTAGGCACACATAAAGGGGAGCATATTGAACAAAGAAAAGGGGGAGGATTCGGCCAAACCATCAAAGGAAAGTTCTCTAATCCTAATCCTTTCAACTCAGTTTAATAATCTTTGTCATCAAAGGAGAGATTATTGAGTTTAAAAAACTTGTATCAAATTTGATGATCAAATATTATTAAATATTGATTAGAAAATTATTAAATTATTATTTGTCTCCAATTGTTTGGTTGATAGGTTTGTTAGTGTGCAAATTTTGTATTAGACCAAATTAAATCAAGCCCAAAATGATTAAAGAATGTTCAGCCTTTATAAAAAATTATTTCATACTATGTGGCTGAATTTTTAATAGGATAATGAAACAGATTGGGCCAAGAAAGTAATACAAAGCCCAAGTCAACATTATTAAGGACCAACATCATCCTTGGTCCGAATTGGAACGAGAGAAAGGATTGATTAAAAAATGGACTAAAATTTAACCCCTTTTTCTTAGTCACTGATTACCATAAGATTTTCTCTAATATAATAATTAATAAAAAATATAATTAACTAAT
>NC_029780.3:8393403-8444992 GCF_000817695.3 Arachis duranensis | reverse complement strand
GTATTAGTAACTTACTCATACTGTATTTTAGTACAAAAATATCAAATAGAATTATTAATTTAGTTTAAAGAGATAAAAAATTAAATTTGTTATTGTTCAAAAATATTTTACTATATATTAAATAATGTGTTCATTAGTTTTCACTTTATTATGAAAAATTATCTAGATCATAATACTAATAATATATCACAGGATTATTATTATTAATGTATTAACTCAATTTTAGTGTTTATTATTTATATATTTAAAAATTATAGTTGAGAATTATTTATTTAGTTTCATAATAAATGATAGTTTTAAATTTGAATAATTTATTAATTAGTTTGTATTTATTATACCATATATTTAATAATTTATTAGAAAAAAATATTAATATAATGAATAAGAAATAATTAAAAAATATTATTTAAAGAATTATAAGGACAAATAAACACCTAACCAATTTAAATTTAGAGACAATTAGACCCATGTCCATTTCTGAACCTGACACGTCAGCATTTTTCGTTCCACAGAGACCGGGTTGTGTGACGAAATCAGGGGATAGGGACCGAAGTGGATCGATTTTATTTTGAGGAGTCGCGTTGTCATTCATAAAAATGGAAGGGGCCGGGGTTGGTAGTTCACTCTTGTTTAGATGAAAACTTGGAAAGCAATAAAGAGGTAAAGAGGTGAAGGGAGGAAGAGAAAGAAAGTTGGATGAGTTTTTAATTTTTGAGTGTATTTGGATAAAAGAAAAAAAATGATATCTGTATCTTTTTAAGTGTTTAATTTTAATGTATTAATAGTATAAAATATACTGTTGTCTAATTATATTTGTTATTTTAAATATATCATTCACTGGGTCTACATAAAAAATAGTTACTTTTATTGACATTATGATAAGTAAGTAGATACACGTATAAAACTATTTTATGCAAACAGTATATCAAAATTAATTAAATTTTTTTTTTTAGTAAATCTTAAAATATATTTTTTTTGGGAAATAGTACATATTTATAAATTGAGGAAACTACTAAAGCAATAAAATGAATGGTTAATCATGGTTGATTCTAAAACTTTGAAAAAATAATCATTTGCATCAGTAACTTTACAAACACTAGAAGCACTCGTAAAAAAAAAACTAACATTATATCCATACAAGATCGATTCTATGCGATAAAAATACTAAAATCCTAAATTTATGTTAATTTTTTAATAAAATTCTCAAATTATCCCACCTTTTATCTTGAATCTCAATTCTATCTCTATCTCTTCTTTCCCATATCCCAAATTTTCACAATCTTCCATTATCATCACCTTAACCACATTTTCTATTCTCTGCTACTCCACCACCACCACTACCATAGACTATATTGACATCAATTACCTCAATCATTCTATCTATCAACCCTACCTTTTCCCTTCTCTACTATAACAATTATAATTACATCATCTTTTAACAACAACAACGACAAGTAATCAAACCACAAAAAGCATTCAGATTTTTTTTCATATAAAAAAAAAAAGATTAAGGGAAGGATGACGGAAAGAGATTGAGGCATCTTGGGTTATCTTAGAGAAGGTGGTGCCATTGACGTTAATGAAAGAGAGATCAATATCGATTGTTCCTCGAAGGTCAAGGAAAGTGATCAAGCCACAAAGATTGGAGGTGAGGGTCATCGCCAGTGCCACCTCTCTCTCAAACACACATACACACAACCTCCATCGATATTTCTATTTTTCATTCTGATTTGATATATTTCTAACTTCAATTCACTTTTCTTTGTCCATCTCATCTCTATTGTTAGTGTTAGTGAATGTGTGTGGGATATTGCAGGGGTGCAGTGGATAGTGAAGTACAATTTGGGTTGATGTGGTGGGTGTGGTGGAGAGTGACGAAAAATGGGTGAGAGGGATAGATTTTATAGTGTGGTAAAAAAGTGGGAGTAATGAAGGAAGGTAAAAGTTTAAAATTTGGGCAAGAAAAGATGGTGGTAGAATTGAAGTTGAAGATAAATGGTGGGAATAATTTTTGAATTTTATTAAAAAATCAACAAAAACTTAGGATTTGAATATTTTGTGGCATGAAATTCATTTTTTATAGGTATAACCTTAGTTTCTTTTTTATGGGTACTTTTGTCATAATTCGTAAAGTTTATGAATGCAAACGATTGTTTTTTTTTTAAAACTTTTATGAAATGTATATCCCACTACTTGAGTTTAAGTGTGATTAACTCTTTAATTTATCACTTTATCAATTTTTTTGCTTTAAAAAATCTTAATCCCATATTTATTGGGTTCTTTTTCATCATATTTACTATATCATGATTCATGAATAAAAGATATTCATAAATGTGTATAAAGAAAGTGATTAAAATAATATATTTGTTGGGATGAAAATAAAATTTAATTTGTTAGGAATGAAATTCAAACTGTTATCATATAATTAGATTTATATTCCAGAAATTTTAGAGAGAGAGAGAGAGAGAGAGAATTTTTGGAGGGTGATCTTCCTGTATTTGCTCGCCCGTATAACGACTAACAAAATTCAACTCATCCTTTAATTCTTCTAAATTTAGGAATATTTGAATTTCAGCATTTTTTTTTACCCCTTGGAAATCGGAATAATGAAGAAACGTCTACAATGGTGTGATTGATGTTGAACTGGCTAATTATGATACATATATACATTCTCTTTATTTTTGGTCTGCAACATATACATGTTCCAAATGGTATAAAATTTAGTTGCAATTCTAGTTATTGGGAGTGCGCACCTTCAAATAGTTCTTGCCACTTCTGAGCATCAGTTCCAGGACCCTCACCCTAAAATATATGCATGATGTCATAACAATTTGCATTATCAGGATTATTTTTCTTAACAGAATAATCTTTCGAGGATTAAAATAGTGATATACTTGAGAAAAATTCAGCTCTGTACTAAAACAAAATCTCCATGGAAAGGTCTCATCCATAAAGTACTTCAAGTTATAGAAAAATACTGCCTAACACTATAACATTAGGAGATAATATTAAGTCATTTTAATATGAACACACATGTAAATTGTGTAAATGCGAATGGATCTCCTCAATGTGTAAAATTTCGCATAATCTTGTCATGTGTTAATCTTCTCTATTGGTTTATGGGGTTGATACACGGCCCCAGTTTCTTGATCAATGGTGAAAATCAACGGGTCAAAATCATGTAAAATTTTCATGTGAGATCTATTCCCATAATCCAAATCGAACTTCATTTACCAAAATTATAACATTTAAGTTTACCTCAACAGAGTTGACTTCATATACTTGGTTCTTGGTGACTTCAAGATCTAATGCCTGTATGCAAGCTTCAGCAACAATAATTCTGCTGGCCTCTCCAACTAATTTATCTCCTGGAAGTCCATCACAAAATTTCTAAAATTTTAGACAAAAAATACTAGTGAAAGTATAAATGATCTGGTATAATCATCTACTATGTCAAGGGAAGACACCAACAAAGTGAATTAACTATCCAAGTCAATTAGTTTCAGTTCCAAGATAAAACCCTACTCATACTCAGATGTTTTTACAATACATAATATACACACACAAATTCCTCCTAATGGCTAGAATCTAAGCCAGCTGAAATGTCAATGGATTTAACACTAAATTCCAGGCAATTCACAGTTATTAGGCCTTTAGCTCCATCAAATCATCTTTGGGGTGTACTTTTGGTAATTATAAACTTTGGTGCATACTTTTGTCCACTTCAAACTCTTTCATGTGTACTTTTGTCCATTTACTAAAAAATAAAAGAAAATTGCTTTGAATAATGAGCATTGTATACATACCTTGACCTATAAGAACTGCCCGTCGTTCTCCAGCTGTTGCTTTGAGCAAAGTATTTAAATCATAAGATGTGTATGGTCCATCAGTCAATCTTCCAGGTCTAAAATGCATTTAGATATCCCATATGAGACATCAAGAGCTTCAGTCAAACATGATCCAAAAATGTCCTCCAACTCTTAGTTTGTCAGATATGAACTTCGGGTATGAGATATGTATATTTTGCATCTTACCTGATTATGGTGAATGGAATACCAGAACTCCGAAGAAAATCCTCTCCCATCTTCTTATACTTAAGAACACCAAATAGATTCATAATGCTACATGAAAAATCAACATTAACAAGTACAAGAGTCAGAATTTGGAGAAGAAATTTTACCAAGATAGGTAACATGATTTCATGACACAATAATTTATAGTGAGGGTCAGCTGGAATTTGTTGCTGTTTCCTTGTCACTTAGTGACATGGTACATAATTAACAAACAGCCTATACTTGTCAACATGAATAAAGTTCAATTCGAACTAAGAAATCTAGAAAAATTTTCAAAGCACATATTCTTTCAATTACTAAATAAAGTTGAATTCAAACTAAACAAATCTAGAAAATTTTCTATGACCTATTTTGATCCCCACTAGTTAAACTTCTAACTTCCAATCACACCCCTCAAAATAAATAATACTGAGGCCTGAAAAAATGGTCTTATTCATTTAGTCTCCTAAATGTGTGTCGCATTTGTAATCTATAGCCGGATTTTGTCTTCTGTACCTCCTAGGCCTCCCTTTCAAGAAGTGTACACATAACCATAGTTTTGTCCACTGCCACTTTGGGTAACGAACCCATGGTTATACACGACCCTGACATTAGAGAAAAGCATTGTTTCAATCTCCATCTAGTGTAAATATTAACCTTGCATAAAGTCCTAATAGTTAAAGGTACATCCAAAATCAAATCCCTTCTCAAAACCTTCTATTGTAGGAGACCTGAAGGGAAGTCATCAACTATTCACGATCCATTATATAGTCGGAGATTCTCGAGTGAGACAACTCTGTCATAGCCACCTAAGGCTAGAAGTTTACAAAGGAGCAGAAATCAACTATTGCTATTCTGATTATTCTGATTATATGAATTTGGAGCACAATAGTAACAATAGATAATTAAACCAAATGTTCAATCAAGAATAGCCAATTGAAAGCAAACCTGGTAATTTGAATTCAAAATAACAATACAAATATAAGTAAATTTTAATTTTTCAGTTCATTCTTCTTTAGGAATCATAGATTCACATCTGTGATGAAGAGTCTTTATAGCCCATAATGGTTATGTTAAATTAATGTTTTCATCCAATTTTCCATTGGAACTTTAGAAGGGACCTAATCCAAATAAAGAAAAGAAGATTCTGCTTTCAGCATTCTAGCAAGCAACCAATGGTTTAACAAAGTCACATACAACTTTGTCTTTAAGAATTTACTCGTGTGTGCTTACCTCCACGGCAATTCATTGGACTTAGTCACACCTATTGATGACACAAGGACAACTCTCTTCACTGATGAAGGCAATGCAGAAACTAGATTCTTCACTCCCACCCAATCTTCAAATAAATACTTATAATCAAAATCAAAATATGGAGAAGTTGATGGATTTTTTTATATGTGGTAAGCAACTTTCAATAAAAGCATTACCAATCTACTTAATTTTTCAAAAACTTAAATCAACTAAATAATTTCAATTTTGATTATTTATGGAATCAAATAATGCAATTTATTCATAATATGATTCTTACCAACTCTTTCTGGTGTATTGTCATCATCCCACCGTCTGGAAGGGAAAGCAGTTGTTCCTGTGCAACAAATCACATGCGTAACTCCCTATAAAGCAAGTAAACAAAGAAAAAAAAAGAAAGAGAAAGAACATTATTACAATACATTTCCTCTGGTGAATGAAGTTACTCAGCAAAATGAACAAATTTCATATTATCAAATGTTATTGAGCATTGAAAAGGAATTATGAAACTAGACCTCAAACATGGATGGATCCAAATCTTCCTGCTTCCTTGTGTCGCCTTTGACTACCTGTCATGTCCAGAAACTCCATAAGACCTTTTTTGAAAAAATAACGAAAAGCAATATAAACATAAGGCCACTAAGGAACCTTTGCAATTTTCATTGTTTTCTCTGTTCATTTTATATCAATATATACTTTAAATAAATAACAAGAACAATAACATCAGCATATCTTTTCCATATTGTTCGCTATTTTCAGTTTTTTATGCCCAAAATAACACAAGCTTTGCTCTCTGAATGCTGATCGAGAGTAAATGATATACCTGCAATTTATCCCCGTCTTGTTTACCAAACAGTGCTGTGGCTTTCTCAGGATCTCTAAGTATCAAGCGTGACTTAACATTCCGCTGAAGCAGTGATGCTACTACCAGCTGCCCTGAATAGCAGATATCGCAACCACTTCATAAAATTCCAAAATCAAACTATGGCATGAATAATTACTCAATAATCCGGCCATTTCCATAGCTTACCCGACTTCAAAATGAATGTATAAAAGAACGAGAAATTCTTATATAAACACAAGTTATGAATTGGGGTGTGTATTTTGAATATGTCCAATACTAGAATTTCTCAAATACTTATCTCCTTCTCCAGCGTGCAATGCTAGTCACACTTCAGAGAGTAAAGTGTAAAATCTGAACGATTGAATATGAAACCATTGATTTTATCATCAGTTCAAATGCTAAACTTTACTATCTTAAAGTGCAACCTACACTTTATAAGGAGCCAGATCCTATCTCTTTAAGATGTTATATCATGAAGAACAAAATTCCCCCTTCATAAAATAGTTTAAGAACAATTCCACTAACCTACACTAGTATATAGGAAATCATTTTGATGCTAGGAAACATTGGCACATAATTTCTTTTCTAAAATATCGTTTATCCATTAAAAATATTCTTTTGCTATTTTCAAAACTTGAACCCAAACCACTTAGTTAAATTATAAACAATTTGTCATCTCAACTAATTCTATTTCTATTAGTTCTATAAATATTTTAAAAAACAAAAGAGTGAATTGATACACAGTTATGTAGTAACAACCCTTTTCATTCCTACATAACTAGTTTTGTTCTAAGAATTGGAACTTACTCAAACAAAAACTATAAATTTTCTGTCACATACTGATATACTACAACTTATTCAAGTAGAGACCCTAATATATTTTTCACGAAGTAACAAAATTCAATTCGATCTTACCAACTCCTCCAGAGCCTCCAACAACGAGAACAAGTTTTGAAGACGCTGGCGTGCTTTGGCGATTTTCCTTTGACTCCGAACTCCGAATTTCAACGAGTTCCTTGTCGCTCACAGCGTTTTGCGATCCTTCCCTCTCGGTGGAAACAGCGTTTGCATGAACGCGCTTGGAATCGCAGCTCCATGTCAATGCAACGGAAGAAGAAGAAGCGACAGGGATTCTAGTGAAAAGTTGAGGCTGTGAAAGGCACTGAATTTTGAGGAAAGAGAAAGGGATTGTAGCAGTTGCAATTGTTGAAGCCATGAACACAATCAGAAGAGATTCTGTTATTAGACGTTAGTCACCACTCACCACTACTTTTATATTTATTTTTATTTTTATTTTTATTTTTTCGATTAATAAACAATGACCTCATGATATTTAACACACTCATCACCCCTCTATTTTTGTGCCATGTGTCCTTTTCTTACTTGTATGAAATCTAAAAATGATGGTTAAAATGTTAACATGTATTATATTAATTTTTTTAATTTTAATTATTATTTTTTAAAAAAGATATTTCTATGTTATTAATAAAAAAAGAGCATTTAATTTAGTTCATGAAAATTTAGTTTTAACAAATTTCTAATAATAGAATTAATTATTAAATTAATAAAATAGAGATTTACAAAATTTATAACTTTATCTAAAATGAAATTGAATATAATAAAATAATATATTTATGTATCAATTGATATTTTTAAAAATATTTTATTTTTATTGTTTTAAATTAGTTAATTATTAAAAAATTTAAATTAAATAAGTTTGATAGATTTATCAGTTTTTTTTTATTTTTATCTATTTTCAATTATTTTTAGAGAAAGTCTCGGGAGTCAACAATTTTTTAAAGAGCAATGCTAGGGGGCAGCAATTTTTGTGATTGTTAGCCATCAATTAGCCATCAATGATGATTTGATGGTGTGAGATTGGTGTGAGATTTCATCCAATGGCTCACCTTCCTCTGCTGGTTACATGCTGGCCAAAATTCAACAAAACTGCTGGTTCCTAGACTTTTCCTTTTTTAAAAAGTTGGCCAACATTTAACTATCAAAAGAAAATTGAATGATCCCATATCATTGAATTTAATCTCACACCATTAAAAACATTATTAATAATTACAAAACACAAAAATTGGTGACTCTCTCTTACTCCTCTAAATTCTTAAAAAAAATAAGTTTTTATCTTATAAAAAAGATTAAATATGAATCAAACCAACTTGTGAACTAACTCGGATTCGATATAGTTTGATACGTTGAATTCATAAATTTGTAAGTCGAGTTAAAACCTGATTTATGTATTAAATGAACTGGGTTTAATTGAAATCTAAAGTACATGGTACATCTAAAAAAAATCAATTTTACCATTGATATATTAATACAAAAGAAAAGAATTTGGCCGATGACAATAGCCGTGATCCAATTATGACAATTTGACAAATTTTCAGTAGTAGTAACAATCTTTGTAGCAGTTCAATAACTTCTATCAGCAATCTAATCTGGTAATTTTTGTTGATGGTTCAACAACTTCCGACAATTTTTTTATGGCCTCAAATGATCCGGCAGCTTCTGACAACCATTAGTTGCCAATAACGATAAAGAATTTTATTATAAATAAAATATGAAAAGGTAAAATCATTTATTCAATCAAATTAATTTTCATTAACTTACAATCCAAATATTTCTAAACGAATTTCATTCTTATTTTACATAATTAATTATAAATACAATAATTGATTTTCAGTTCAATTTATTTAAAATTAAATCAAATCAATTTAAAAAATATTTGGTTTTGAAACACATCTAAACTTTATCCCTTTCTCTAACAAAAGACTTAGGATAGCTAACATATCACCCTATAGTAAAAGTTATATTTATTTGGAATCACATAGATGTATGCATTTTCATCAATTGCTCAATAAACATCATCTAATGCAAAAATTCATCTTAATATAATATAAACACTAACATGATGAAAATAATTAGCATTCTAATTTTCCTACCTACTTTATGTAAAGGCATTATTATTTCAGTATATTATCTAGGCTCAACCATAACCAACTAATATATATTTTTTTCTTCCTTAGATGTTTATACTATTATCCTCTGCTATACAATAAACATCATCAAAATCTCTACCATCAGGAGAATGAACATGGTTATTGGTTGTAATAGGTGTGGTTATTGAAATAGGGTTTGGTGTTTTAGTACTTGTATCATGATTGTTATTGTTGTGCTCTTCTTCAAATTGGAAAAAAATAGGTCTAAAACATGTATATAAATAGATAAAAAACCAAAACATCCATGGAATTGTAACCAAAACCAGGCCTCCAATGAGATACCGTAGATTATACTTTGAACCTGGAAAAATAAGGTACATGCAAAGGAATACACCTCCACCAATGATGCATGCCAAAATAATTCCAAAGATGAGATATATTCTAACATCTCCATCTTTTTTTACCATTGAAGAATAAGAAGAAGAAGAAGATTATTGATCACTAAGATTAGTGGGATCAAAGGACCCTTTATGTATTTTTCATTTTTTTTTTTTTTGGTTGAACGATTTTAAAGAGATTTATCAATGTTTTGTGGAGAAACATATGTTGGACGATTTCAAACAAAGTTTTATTGAACCGTTAAAATCGGAAAATTGTATCACATTAGCTAAACAAATATAATATTCAAAAATATTATTTATAAACTAAAATCAGCCATTAAAATTAGTTACTAATATATTTATGTTTAAATACATGTGTAATTTGATTTATTTTTAATATATATTTGATTTTCAATATGTATTTTATAATTATAACTGATTTTGGTGGCTAATTTTAGTATACATGTAATATAGTCGTATAGTATTTATGGCTATTTCTTATTTGTATCTTATTATTTAATATATATTAGAAAAAAATAAACATAACCATGGGTATTTTAGAACAAATAAATTTTAAAAAATCATTAGATATAATTATATAATAATTAACTAAATACTGTGACAATATACCCTTCTCATTTTGTTAATTACTCACTCGGGCCAAACTAAATTGTGCATCATTATTTGACTTATTTTAACACTGATAAATAAAATTCTTCCCTTTATATTTTACTAGCGAATTAACAGAGATGTTAATAATAACAAATTTGAAATTAGTTAATATGATAAATATATTATACTAAGATCAAGAGATTATGGGCTTCATTCTTAGAGTTAACAAAATGATTTTGTTATATATCGTATATGATGAAGAATAGTTTGGAAAATAAATTTGTACATCAACTCTCACATTCAGTAGCGAATCTTGAAAAAACAATTTAGGAGGGCCAAAGCCCAAATATATGATTAAATATATAAATTATATAAAAATATGTTAGAATAAATAATTGTATTAATTTAAATCATTTATAGTGAAACACCAAAAATATATATCATAATGTGAAAGTGTATTTATACTCATAAAATGATTAGAAGAATTTGAATTTTTGATATTCTTTAATCAAAGTCTTCGATATTTCTAATAGGACTAAATCGCAACTCTTCTTTGCTAGGAAAAAAGCTATAGAGGCGACTTTGATATGTTGGGAACTAAAACTCCTGAAGTCAATATTTATATTTGAATATAACACCCATTAAACTCTAAAACCCAAACAAAAATAATATCTCAAGCCCAAATAAAAATAATATATGGTTTTATTCTCATTTAATTCCAAATAAAAAATAATTATGACATATTCAATTTAGTATTTATAACAATAAATGAGATCACTGTTATATAAGTCATTTAATTTGAAATAGCATAATTTGTGATTATAATTAATATATGTATTGCCCACAAACAAATTAGGAAATTAAATAATTTTCCAACAATCTCCTACTTAGACTATACATATATTCTTTCCTAGGATAATCACATCATATAAACTTTATGTACACATCTGAATGTTATTGTTCATACCCTGACTCAAAACATAAGCCAGGCTCAATTCAGAGAAAGTCTATAAGACAGCCATCGAGTTGTCGACCTCTAAAGAGGTCGAACGTAACATTACAAAGTGATGACTCTCCATTGAAAGAGTCAAAATTAATTCCAACTATCTCTCATCTACCTCAAGAAGGGAGATCTCAACAAACTCCAAATAAAGGGGATGGTTAGCCACCACCAAGGTAGAACCATTCCAACGGTGGTTATTAGCACATCGCCTATAAATACACTAATATTCCTCAGGTGTGCTTAAAACCCAATTGACTAAAAACCTGCTTATACCATTGCTAAGTTAAAAATCAGAGTGTCTTACAGGTATCCCCCCTCCAATTTCCTCACGAAGAACTCGGTCGGCGGCTACCTGACACAGGATAATTCGGACACTGCCCCGCAAGGAGTCTGGACCTCACGTTCAGACCCAAATACAACCTAGTTTCAAGTAACCTTCGGAACATTAGTGCCTTTGTCGGAGACTTGGAAGTTAACACCACATGGCGAACGATCACTCTGAAGACAAACGTACAACATTCAAATCAGAACAAGAATACCAAGAGACAGGCAACAATGATCAAGCGATCGTGATACCCCTCGGAGAATAGACTAACCACATGGTGAAGGAACCGTGAACAACCCTCCCCGTAGGAGAATTAATTCCGAGATTCATCACCTAGAGGATGAAGATCAACCCCGTTCTACCAAACTTATTGGACTAGTGCAAGGACATCACGACCGACTTGAGCATTAGAACAGGAGATAGAATGATAAAGGGAGGCAGAGAGAAACTTGAGGAAAGAAATTAAACGACGAAGAGAGTTAGAAGAAAAGCTTCTAAAGCTGGAATTCGACCTTCAAGGTAGAAACCGACATACAGCTCGGGAAGACACCCCCACTTGGAGGAGAAGATCCTTTCATCGAAGACATCATGCGGGCAAAGGTTCCTAGAAACTTTAAAAGCCCTGACATGAGCCTTTATGATGGAACGACTGATCCAAGGCACTTGGTGCGGAATTTGAGAATATTCACAACTGAACTGGCAAGTGCACCGGGTCATCCAAGTAATACCTTAGGTAAGTGAGGGTTGATCCCACGAGGACTAAGGAACTAAGCAATAATGGTCAACTGATTGACTTAGTCAGGCAAACAGATTAGTTGGTTTTATGGGTTTTCAAAAGTATTAAACAATAAATCAAGAGTAAATAACGTAAATAATGAGTTTGGTGTAAAATCAATGAGAGAAACAGTTAAGGTATCAGAGATGTTTACTTTTTTGGATTAAGTTTTCTTACCAACTATTTTAATCATGCAAGATTCATTTCATGGCAAACTGTAATTGACTAAACCCTAATCTCTTAGTGATTTAGTCTCCTCTAATCTTCATCAACTGCCAATCTCTTGGTCACTTGATTCTAATTAGAGGGTTAAGTTCAAATCTAGTTTATGGCCACAAAAACCCTAATTGCCCAAGGCCAAACGGATTATATGTCACATATTCAGATTAGTTCAAGTAATTAACAATTTAGGAGAAATTTACTTTCAAGCTGTGTTTAGGTGAGAGACCTCTTCCAAGAATCACAAAAACGCATCTAGAATAAGGGCCATACTCTCGTTCCGCCCAGATTCATAAAACTAAGAACGAAAGTAATTATTGAAATTGAATCAATACATTAATTAAAATAGAAAAATAATAGATTTAATCCATAGAAATAAACAGAGCTTCTAACCTTAACCAAGAGGTTTAGTGGCTCATGACTTATAGAAAAAACAAGGGTTCTAAAAAGTGCAAAAAAGAGAAAATCCGAAGGTCCCTATAAAAGGTGAATCTTTTTTCTTTTATATCTAACGTAATTTGATTTGAAACTAAAAGAAAATATTCAATTCTAAATCTAAAACATTTTGTTTGTAAATAAAAATAACAAAAATAAAAGATAAGATAACAATTAAAAGCTAAATCCAGCTAAAGATGCTCCTTTGGGTGAGGTTGACCCGTATTACTGGTGTTTAGCGCCAGAAATAGGAGTTCAGCGCCAGAATTTGCAATGCTTGGGTGTTGGTTCTATCTTTCATGGGCACTAAACGCCATATTGTAGGAAAGATCTGAAAATTGGCTTTCCAACACCATTAGAATCGAGTCAATTGGAATTTTGTAGCTCAAGTTATACTCGTTGGAATGCAAGGAGGTCAGGGTTAACAACATCCACTTTCTTCCTTTGTTTTTGCACAAAACTCTGCCAAATTCGCCCAAATTTCATCTAAAATAATAAAAATACTAAAAAAAATTCAAAGTAACATCTAAAGAGGATTTTAGCACTAAAATATAATTAAACTTACTAAATTCTAACTAAATTTAACTAGAAAATAAGTAGAAAATGGGTATAAGATGCTTACGCATCAGCACCACTTAAGCAACTTCAAGAGTCGGATGTATCTGCCCGATGCCTCAGACACGACTCATTGCAAGGCCTTCCCAACAACCCTCACCAAGTCGCCTATGAAGTGGTTTGACATTCTGCCACCTAGGTCGGTCACTAGCTTCGACGACCTCGCAAGAAAATTTCTCACCCGATTTTCAGTTAAAAAAGGCAAGGTTAAGCATGCACCTAGCCTACTAAGAGTTAAATAAAAAATTGGAGAATCTCTCAGAGACTACATGGAAAGATTCAACAACTCGTGCCTAGAAATCCAAAATCTGCTCATGGAAGTAGTAATAATGGGTTGGTCAATGGTCTCTGAAAGGGGCCTTTCTCCCAGTGCATCTCAAAGCGGCATCCGACGTCTTTAAATGAAGTACGTAAGAGTGAGCCGAGAAGTAAATCAACATGGAGGAGAATGTTAAGCTACGAGAACCTAATCTCCGACAAACATAACCTTATAAAATTAGAGAAAAGGAGAAAGAGTCCAAGAAGAAGGAAGAATACAACTCGGAGAAACCAAGGAGGTACCACAATTATACCCCGTTATGAGTTTTTCTTGTGGATGTTTATAGAAAAATTTACCATACCAAGAAGTTTCCCCCTTCCTCGGCCAATTAAAAATAAGAAAGGAGGAAGTCATACTGAATATTATGAGTACCATAAGCTATATGGACATTCTAAAAATTACTGTTACAACCTAAAAAATGTGATAGAGAAACTGGCCATGGAAAGTCGGTTGGATAAGTATCTCATAGAAAGGTCAGACATTTAGGGAGAGAGAAAAAGGGATGAAGAAGACATCGGCCGAAGAGATCGGTCCACCCGAACTCCAGAAAGGCATATCCACATGATAGCAGGTGGATTTGCCAAAGGAGGTCTCACTAAGTCATCCCAAAAGAGACACCTACAGGAGGTCTATCAAGTGGAGGAAGAAATCCCTGATTTGCCAACCATTTCTTTCACAAAAGAAGATGTGCAGGGTATAATACTTGGGCATGACCCCATAGTAATAATCATGATACTTGCAATGCAAATCTTCATAGGACTTTAGTGGACCAAGGAAGTTCAGCTGACATTCTATTCAAACTTGCTTTCAACAAGTTAGGTTAGAAGAGAAAGAGCTGAAGGCATACCCGGATACTCTCTTTGGGCTAGGGAATACGCTTATCAGACCATTGGGCTTCATTTTCCTACACACCACCTTTGGTAAAGGGATAAGGTCCAAAACCTTGACTATCGACTACATTGTTGTTGATGTAGCTTCAGCCTATAACGCCCTGATAGGGCGGACAACCCTAAATCAACTAGGAGCCGTTGTCTCCACTCCTCACCTTAGCATGAAATTTTCGACGCAAAAAAGGATTGCTACTATCAGAGAGGATTAAAAGTTAGCAAGAAAATGCTACAATGAAAGCTTGAATCTGTGTGGTAATGGTAAAGAAGTAAATTTAAATGAACTCGGTGGAGTCCGAGGGAGAAACGACCTAAGACCACAACCTGAAGGAAAGACAGAGGAAGTACAATTTGGGAATGAAGTTGGAAAAGCCACTAACATAGGAGTAAACCTAGAGGCAGATTTGAAGGAAGGTCTCATCAAGCTTCTACGTGAAAATTCTGACCTCTTCACTTGGAAAGCGTCCGACATGCCTAGTATTGATCTTGAGCTCATGACCCATAGGCTCGCAGTGTATCCTAGATCCCGGCCTGCTCAGCAAAAAAGGCATAAACTCGGGACTAAACGAGGTCAAGTGGTCGAAGAACAAGTTCGAGCATTGCTAGAAGCCGGGTTCATCAGGGAAGTCAAACACCCATCATGGTTGGAAAATGTTGTGTTGGTAAAAAAGAAAAATGGGAAGTGGAGGATGTGCGTTGACTACACCGACCTCAACAAAGCCTGTCCAAAGTATCCATACCCTCTTCCCAATATTGATGCTTTAGTAGATTCATCTTCAGGATATTAATACTTATCTTTTATGGACGGATACTCGGGATATAATCAAATCCCGATGTTCAAGTTAGATCAAGAGAAGACGTCGTTCATCACTCTAAGAGCGAATTATTGTTACACGGTCATGCCATTTGGTTTATAAAATGCGGGTACCACATATCAGAGATTGATGAACAAAATATTTTCATCTCACCTCGAAAACTTAATGGAGGTATATGTAGATGACATGTTGGTAAAAACTAAGGAAGAAGCAAATCTCCTGTCCGATTTCTCACAAGTATTCAATACCATAAGGAAGCACGGGATGAGATTGAATCCCATAAAGTGCACCTTTGCAGTAGAAGCAGAAAAATTTTTGGGGTTCATGCTCACACAAAGGGGAATTAAAGCCAATGTTGACAAGTGCAGAGCCATCTTAGATATGAGGAGTCCGACCTACTTGAAAGAAGTCCAACAGCTGAATGGCCAACTTGCAGCCTTATCCAGATTTTTGGCAGGATCGGCATTAAGATCCTTGCCCTTTTTTTCACTGCTCAAAAAAGGATGACAATTTGAATGGACTTTTGAATGTGAAGGAGCTTTTCAAGAGTTCAAGAACTTTTTAAGTCAACCGCCCATTCTTACTCGGCCAAAAATAGGAGAGGAACTTGTATTGTACCTGGCCGTTGCTGATAAGGCGGTAGCTTCAGCTCTGATACGGGAAGATAAAGTCGGACAGCATCCCATCTATTTCACCAGTAAAGTCTTACAACAACTAGAATTGAGGTACCAAAAAATTGAAAAATTTGCATATGCCTTAATTCTGACATTTAGAACTTACTTCCAAACACACCATAAAGATTCAAACTAATTAACCCATGAAGTAGATCATCTAGAAAACAGATATAGTATTATATTAGTAGCAAATATTATCATTTTAAACTAGTAATAGTTTGTACTCGTATTCATAAGATTTTTTATAAGTTAAATCTCAAATTGGTCCCTGAAGTTATACTTGGCCTCAAAGTAATCCCTGAAGTTAATAGTAACTCAAATTTGTCCTCGAAATTGCACTCTAAAACTCATAGTAGTTCCTAAGACACTTTTCATCATCAGAAAGCTGAATTTGATTGATTCCTACCAAAACAACGTCGTTTTGTATTTATAAAAAAAATCTCATTACCCTTCGATGCCTCCCTCTCGAACCCCTTTCCCCCTTCATTCAGGTCATATCCACAACTATCTCGAGTTCCAGACATGTCCATTCAAATCACTTTTCTCATAACCGAAGTAGTTCCTAAGAAGAATCTTGAGAGTAGAAAAGGAACAGAAGCTCATGAAAATATGCATCCATTATGTCACTTCTCAAGAGAGTAGGGTCAAATTTTTCAATGTGGTTCATCGTGAAAACGAAGACCTTTTCACATCACCTAACAAGACTACAACCTATCCATAAAATTCAGTAACCCAAACAGAGTAACTAAGGATAGAATCTAAGAATTTTTTCAAAAAATTCATTTCTCAATCTCTTCATACCGCACACTTCAAGGTTCTATTCAATCTTCAAAAATTTTCAATTTCGGTGTTTGTTTGTACAAAAAATTTTTGAAGACCAAAATTTTCATATTTTCAATTTGTTTTGCTTTTGTGCTGTTGATTCATATTTTATTCTTTTTTTGTTTCTTTTGTTTCTACAAAGCTAGATGGTTGAAACGACAGCGAAATATAATTTTTCTGATGGTTGCGATGAACTGTCGAGGATCAAGGCTTTTGAGAGGGAGAGGGATGAGCTTGCAAGCAAGAGCGTGAAAAATAAGGAGCATATTAAGAAGCTCACATTGGAAATCAAGGACTCTACAGCGATGGCGATGAGATGAGGGAAAAAGTTCTGTAATAGAAGGATCTAGGTGACGACGTGTTCCCAAAGGACGGTGGCACTGTTCAAGGTGTCAGAAATGGTGTTATTGTTGGCAAGGCCAAAGGTAAAAGTGAAAGAGTTAAGAGCGCGTGTGAGGCTGAGGCAGTTGAAGAGCTTGGTGGTGGCAAAACAGAGAGCCAGTAGGAATACCCCTTGAAGTATGATTTGGGGATGTGACCAAAATGAACGGGAAATGAGTTGGGAAAGAGACATTGAAGGCTAATGATTTTTTATTTAATAAATACAATCCGTCCAGTTCAACTTTTCAACGACGGAAAGTGCTTTAGGAATTATTGAGTTTTAGAGTGCAAGTTCGAAGATAAATTTGAGTAATTATTAACTTCAGTAGCTACTTTAAGAATTAAGTGCAACTTTAGGAATCATTTTAAAATTTAACTCGATTTTGCACATAAAAATACATAATTTACATCTATATTTATTATAGTTATACATACAAATTAATATAATTTACTTTTATATTTATTAAAATTTACATATATAAATTAATAAAATATATTTATTAAAGATAATTTGATATTTACGTGGATAAAAATTACTAAAATTTACTTATCCCTCCCAATTTATTAATAAACGGGCCTGCTACACATACAAGTTTACAAGCTTACAAGTTGGCCCAGCCCAAATAGAACTCACGCGCATGAAGAGAGATAACATGGCGCATCAAAATCACGCGCTCAACACTCAAACGGTTACGTATGGCAGACTCTCCACTTCTTCCACTTCTTCCACTTCTCAAAGCGCTTTGAAAACAAGGAAACCCTCCCATTTTCGAGCGAAAATCAAAGTTCAAAATATACAAATCGTTGTTCGAAACCTCCATCAAAACACCATCAAACTCTCCGTGAAGAATCTGAAGAGAAAACAAAGCAACAATACTCAACGTAAGTTCATTAAGATTCCTGTGTATTTTACTTTTCTTCTACGTCGTTCTTCTAGGGTTTACTATTATTCTTTTTTTTTTGTTACACTGTTCTAAGTTCTACGTCGCTCTTCTAAGTTCTACGTCGTTCTACGTTGTTGTTCTAAGTTCTCCTGCTATTGTTGTTGATTTTTTGGGGTTTATTCCGTAGATTGGGGGGTGTATACTGCTTAACCTTGTAATGTGGCTTGATATTGAAGAATGGTTGAGTGATATCTGACTAATATCTATATGGATGTATCTGAATAATATCTATGGGTGTATCTCACTGTTATCAATGGGTGTATCTTGCTGATATCTTTGGGTGTATCTGACTCATATATATGGGTGTATCTTACTATTATCAATGGGTGTATCTTATTGTTATTAATAGGTGTATCGGACTCATATATATGGGTGTATCTTACTGATATCTTTGGGTGTATTTTTCGTTTCAGATAAAATGGCAGCAAGAAACCAAACAAAAGACCTTAAGTGTGCCACATATCTCCTGAGTGATAAGTTCAGAAACATGACTGAGGAGAAGAAGGCGATTGTGAGGGATCTCGGATTCGGTGGGTTGATGCACATCCCACCACTAAGGGTGGATCACCAACTCTTAAGGGAGCTGGCAAACAACTTCAAACTTGGGGAGAACAGACTGAAGACAGGATATGGTTCTTTCCAAATAACACCAAAAAAAATAGGTCATGCACTTGGCATCAATGCAACAGGTAACTAGCTTAAAATTATAGGTGTATATTAAGTTGTTGCTTGGGTGTATTTAAGTTGATACTTGGGTGTATTTGAACTGACTTGGATACTTTGTTGTCTTCCTTTTTTTAGGAGATCTATTTTCTGAGAAGGTTGAGTATAAGAAACTTTCTGATGATGACAAAATAATTTATAGAAGATTCCAGGGTAAGACCCTCAAAAGTTTGACCGATGAAATGATGGAAATAGGCGTTGGCAACGAAGAGGAACGCCTGATGTTCAAGAGGATATTCATCCTCTACATACAGATGGCGTTCTTTTTGCCAACAACGATAAACAAAATATCGCCCGTGCACCTGGCCCCAATTTTTAAGATGGACGGCATATCGGAGAGAAACTGGGGGGGCATATTTTGACCTTCATGGTCAAGGGCATCACAGACTACCAGGAGAAGAAGAAGAAGGCAATTAATGGCTGCCTCTTCGCCCTGATGATAATCTACTTTCATCTTTCAAAAAACAAAGGCAAGAACAGGGCTGAAAGACCACCAAAGCCCTGGATTGCCAACTGGACTAAGGAGCAGTTGGTGGAAAGAATGACTACAGAAAGAGAGGAAATTTTGGTAAGTAAACATAATAAGTTGGGTGTATTTTATTTACCTGAATGCTGCTAACTAAAATATCTCATGTTTCAGGGGATTGTGAAGATGGCAGAGACAAGAGAAAAAATGAAAAAAAAAGAAAAAAAAGAAAAAAAACAAGAAATAAAAAATACAAAAAAAAGGAAGGCGAGTCCAACATCGTCTTCGGAGACAGAAACTACTGACAGTGACACTTCTACCTCTGAGTCTGAGACTCAAGAAGACTCAGAGGATTCAAGAAGAAAACACCCCAGCAAAAAGGGGAAAAAGTAAGTACCATACTTGGGTGTAATTTCTTTTTCGAGTTGGGTGTATTTTGTTTGATCACGTTGGGTGTATGTAGTTTATTAAGCAGGGTGTGTTTTGTTTGCTGCGTTGGGTGTATATTGTATATTCAGTTGGGTGTATCTCGTGAATTTATTTGGGTGTATTTTTAGTATGTTCTAAATAATGATTTTTTGCCTTCCAGAATGGACTCCAAAAAAAGAAAGCAGAGGCAAGAGGAGTCAGATTCTGATTCAGAATCTGAATCTGAACCAAGTGATGAGTAATGTCCTGAAATTATTAGTCCTTTCTTTTGGCTTCATTACAAAGATTTCGTGTATTAACTGAAATGTCTATTATTAACTTATAGGAGCGAAGAATCATCACCTGCGGAGAAGGAGAAGAAAAAGAAAAAAACAAAAACAACACCACAAAAGTAAGCACTTCTTTGGATAATATTCTGTGATAAAATTAATTTTTTATTTCTGATTGGTACTCTTTTTTTTTCCACCCAGAATACAACAAAAAAAGAAAAAAGTTGTTGTGGAGGATTCACCTCCTGAAGAAGATCAATACTTTGACGGGTACAGTACCTCGTAAGCTATATTACGGTCTATCATCGTAATTATTTTTGTTAACATCTTATTTTATGAATGTAGTGAGAGATATGAAATATCAAGTGATGAACTCGATGAATGGCTAAGGGAAAACGTTGATAAATCTACTGCAGAGGGGTATGTCTTGCTGGGCTGTGTATTTGAGATTTTGGTGTGTTTTGTTTGGTAATAATTGTATCTTGTTTCGCAGGGAGAACCAAGCTGACCTGCGATCGACAGAAGGTCGCTATGTGTCCTCTGAAACGTAAGAAGCTTTATTATTTAATAAAATCTTGTTATCATGATTTGGATGTATTCTGTGAAACAATTTGGGTGTATTTTATTGATCAAGTTGGGTGTATCTTGTTTACTAAGTTGGATGTATATTTCGTTTGAATAACATGAAATCTGTTTAGACTACTGGCTGTGAACTTGGGAAGTGATGATCTTTCCTCTCAAGGACGCACAGAACAGAGTAGTGTAAACCAGCCGTCACAGAGCATGTAATTTCTCTTTCAAATAACCGTTACTTTTGTTCTTCTATTACCTTCTACTTCTAATTCTGTATATATTTTTTTTAGAAAAAAAAGCCCTTTATTATTTTATTCGAGAAAAAAAGGCAGCAAAAAAAAAGTAAAAACTGCAAGTATGTAAGTTTTCAAAAAACAAAGCCTGTCTTCTTTTTGAATTGTTCGGGTGTATTTTTTGACCTTCTTTGGGTGTATTTTAGGTTGATTCTGGCTGATTCGAATATGATGGTTGTGAGGGAACAAACACCGTCGGAAGCGCTTGCAGTGTGAGTTTTCCAAAAATATTTCAACCTTATAACCTTATTATTTTCAAATACGTTGTTAACCTTTCATTTTTCTTCTTGTTTAGAGTCCCGATCCAGGTTTTTGTGCCGGCATCCCAAACAACCACTGAGACAGATTTTGAACCAACACCTATGCTACGGATTGAAGGGACTATAGAAACGTAAGAAATAGTATTGGGTGTATATTTGCTAACAGTTTGGGTGTATATTGTTCCTGATCAATTTTTTTTACGCTATGATTAATTTTGTGTAACTGTGCAGCACTCCTGAACCCCCCAAACAACTTCAAGAAACCACACCCAAGCTTCCCCCAGCTCCAACTAAAATGTAAGTTCATCAGACTAAAATCAATATTTGCTTATCATCCGTATATTCTTATTCTTACTCTTATTCTTATACATCATGACGCAGTCATCCAGCCGCAGAAGACGCTGCTGCCCTGTTGATGATGGCACGGACAGCAACCTATGTTCCTAAAACAGATCCAGAGATGCCATCATTCAGCCTTGGATTGACTGATTCAAGACAGGAGGGGGCGTCAACGCAGGAGACAAAGGGAAAAATCTCCAGAAACTGCAAATTTGCTAGAACAATTAGACAATTTGGTCCAAAAATTAGCAAGCAGTGCGGCGAAGGAAAAAAACGAAAGTCCACAAATTCAGAGGGAGACTGGGGGAGAAAGTTCTGTAAAGTTTGAAACTCCTGGGGGAATAAATCAAATTCCAGATGATATGAAACAAAAGTGCTACATCTGGGGGACGAGACTGAAGGAAGACGCAGATGGCAATACTAACCAGTATGAGGAGATGTGCACTCTGATTGGCCAAGGAGAATACATTTTGATGAGAATGCACCTTGCATCCCTCCAGGCAAAAAGTGATATAGAATCTCAGGTAATATTAGAATAACATTAATGTTTTTACACCAAAGTCAACTGCAATGTTTATTAATATAAAATTGATTTCGGCATATATTTCTAGATTGTATCTGCCATCTGCCTCATCCTCAACCAGAAAAATAAAAAGAGGTTTCAAGAACAAATATACTGTCTCCCCCCGATATTGTGGTAAGTGTTACTTCTACGAACTTTGGGTGTATTTTCTGTATTGATTTGGGTGTATTTTTTAGGTTCGATTGGGTGTAAGTTGTGTATTTTCAGAATTTCATTTCTTGTTTCACAATTCTTGCAGAGCATGGCACTTTCGGATCACCCAAAGGGGGAATTCATATCACCGAAAACGAAAAAGGAATTCAGGGTGGAAGCCTACCCAAGTTTCATTCCCTTCATAAATAGAAAAAAATTAACTTCGCATCCATATGTAAGTTTTCGTTTGCTATATTTGTTAGTTCGCTTATTTACTTATATTCCAAATAAAATAACACACTGTTGAAATGTGGCAATCCTTCAGATTTTTGCTCGTGTTTGCCACTCGGGGCATTGGTGGTTATGGCTGATAAATACAACAAAGTGGAAATGTCAAATACTTGACCCGCTACACAAAAAAGCTTCAAGCGATGAGAGAAAAGACATTAATAAATTCACTGTAAGTGGCCTCTGTCTTCTTTACTTTAATAGATAGGTCTATTTCATTAATTGTGTTGGGTGTATATTGTCCATTCAGTTGGGTGTATCTTGTCCATTCATTCGGGTGTATTACTGATTTGTTTTGGTATTTAAGTGATATGTATTTTCAAGATTGATAACATATGCCAGCGGGGAACCTCTGGCAAAAGGGGAGAACGAGAAGAAAATTAAAGCATCATATGTTAAAATATCAGGCCAAAAAACAAGGTATAAATTTGTGACTATGAACATTAAACTTTCCTAAATGAGATTTGTAATTTATTTTCTTCGTTTTCATCTATGACTGCGCTATCTACGTTATGAAGTGGCTTGAGTTAATTGAGCCGGAAAACATCAAAAAGGGGAAGTACGAATGGGATAATTGGCCACAGGTAACTGTCTTTAGAACTATATAACTCTGTATTACTTTACTGAATTAATATTGCTGTTTAAACAGAATATACTTTTTAATTGTAGGAGGAGGTGGACCAATATAGAGTGGAGTATGCTTCCCGGATACTATTCAGTGAGATGAATAAACAGAGAGATTGGGCAATTAGAGAGAGTAGTGCTATAAGGCTATCGAAGCCATCCTCTGTATTATTGAGTCCGTTTTGTCAGATTAATTCTGCTGATATAGAAACTGGGTAATCCAACTGTTGGGTAGTTTGTAAATTGAACAAATGGTGTAAATATTTGCCATTTATCAACAACTTCTATTCCATGCATATTTTTTCCCATAGTTAAACTATCTGTGCTGGTAAACTGTCTATGATGTATTCAAAAGCTGTATTACAGGTGCTAAAATATGAAGCAAAAAATCAAGGCATATGTAAACGCAAATTGTAAACTGTTACACCCAACGCAAGTCTAATAATACACCCAAGATTGCATAAAATATACACCCAACTGTCTGTGCTGTATTCAAAATATATGAATTACATGTACTAAAATATGAAGAAAAACATCAAATGAAATATACACCCATAACCTGCGAATTTTTACAGCTTTTGTTCTATATGTATCTATATATGTGTCTATGTAAATTGTGAATAAACAAAAATACACCCAAAAGAACAGTGCTTTTACACCCATATTCTATAAAACTATACACCCAAAGAGTTATCCCCTGCTGCTGGTACCCTGAACTGATAATTCATAACGTGTCCTTGATATTGGCTGGAATTTGAATGCGCCGCTGATGCAGCATCAAACAGGTTTATCTGAATATAACACTCACACATTAGCTAAACTATTAACGAGAAAAATAAACTCAATCGCCACAAATTTAAAGAACATTACTTTTACCTCGCTTAAAACTTTCGTCTTCTTCTCTTTGTGGTATTTGCAATCTGTTTGTCCAACTTTGAACCTAGCCTATTTTCACGTTATCGTATGCTCGGTGCAGAATTGCAGTCAGCTCCTCCGATTCGGAGGCAAATTCGCAAATATTTTGCGAACGAAAAACCAATTGGTCGAACCTCTTGCTTCTTGGCTCCATTAGTGGCTCGTCGTGGCTGCTCTTGATGTGTGTGTGTCGCCTCTTTACCTTCTTGCTCCATCGTTCCAGTATATATCTAGGGGACACTTGGCTTACTTGTTCGAAGCTTAACACGCTTAGTGCGTGATGGCACAGTATCCCTCTCAACTCGAATAATAAGCATTGGCATTTTACCTCGGCTGCGACTGAGTCGTAGGTAACAGCGAACTTGTTGAATATTGAGCTGGAAACTTGTTCTCCGACTTCGTATATTGAATAGCCTAGAGCGAAATTCTTTAATCTGGTGATGCAATTCGCCTTTCCTCTGAATTGCGCTTGGACTTCCTTAAACTTTGCATGAGTGTACGCATCTTGAAACTGAGCTTCAATGGAGGATTTGGTTGCACACGGTATGACCGTATGAAAATCTGCAGCATCTGATTCTCTCTCTGCTTACTCCTTGCTTCCGAGGTAATTATCGTATTGTTTGACGAACTGAATAAGTGAGCTGTTCCGGGTGATGTACTTGTTAAAAAATGAATGCATGCTCTCGCTCCTTTGTGTGCTTCTCATCCCTGCCCAGAAGTGGTGATCTAGATAGATAGGAACCCATATGTGACGGTCTTAGTACAGATTTGCATAATACACCCAAACACAGACTATAAAATACACCCAAGAGAACATACAATTTACACCTCTGCTGCAGATTTAAAAACACATTACCTGAAAGCCACTTGTTGTCCGCAAGACCAAAATTCAGCAGAAAATCGTTCCAATTCCTATCGAATGAGTCTTTGCTATGAGAGTTCCAAACAACATGGCTCATTTCTTGTTCGATATCGGCATGTCCCTTGTACCCGTTTAATTTGCTTGGAATCTTCTTTATGATGTGCCAAATACACCAGCGGTGAACTGTTGTTGGCATACAGGCATCTAAAGCCCTTTTCATTGATGCACACTGATCGGTGAGAAACCCTTTCGGAGCGTTTCCTCCCATGCAACGAAGCCAGCATTGAAATAACCATTTGAATGATTCAATTTCTTCGTTCTTCATCAAAGAGCATCCGAGAAGTGTTGACTGACCGTGGTGATTCACCCCGACAAAAGAACCACAGACCAAATTATACTTGAAACAAATTACCATGGTCCAGAATGCAAAATCATTAGGTACACCTCAACATATGCTTAGAATACACCCAATGAAATAGCCAATATACACCTCTGCTGCGGATTCGTAAAAATAAATTAATTTAGCATCATAAACAGGGACAGTTTGTTACCTGTTTGTATTGTAGGTGGTGTCGAATGAAATGACGTCTCCGAAATACTCAAAGTCGGCTCTGCTTCTTGCATCGGCCCAAAAAGCCAGCTTAATCGATTGATCCTCCTCGAGTTCGAGCTCAAAAAAGAAATTCAGATTCTTCTCTTTCATTCTTAAGAAATATTTTCCGAATTCCTTTGCATCTTCTTGTTCGGAAACATTTCGCACTTCCCTGGTAATGTAATTTCTCACGTCCTTTTCGATAAAATTTAACTCGCGGTGACCCCCGGCAGCCGCAACAAATGATTGGTAGGTTTTGCTTGGTCTGATACCGGCCTCCTCGTTATTCTCTATCGTACGACGAATGGACATGCTTAGTTCCCTGTGCTGTTTGAGCATCTCTGCTTTGCTTGGACAGCAGGGGTGTAAATGATCCAACACAACCTTTGAAATAATCCAAGCACCGACATCCTTCAATGTGTGTATATAAATTCTTGCAGGACAGTTTAAACCGGCTGTCGGATTGGTCTTCTCAGTCGGAGATATTTTAGATTTCCATTTTCCCTCTCTGCTACATGTAATCAGTTGATTCTTAATCTCGTTTCCCTTCCTATTTGTGCACCGAACTCTTGTAGAGAAACCTGCAGCCTTGGCGTAGCTCCTGTAAAATTTTTTCAGCATCTTCAAGGGTGGTAAAGGTCATTCCGACCTTCGGAACAAGCTCGTCATCAACAACCGAGAGAGGCTGCACAATACACCGTGTCAGAACTGTGAATACACCCATAGATATGATTCAAATACACCCAATCATGTCTAATATGATATACCCGAACCGTAACAACTCAACTACAGAATGACCTTTAAAGTCATAAACTGTAAATACACAGGCTGCAGAATACACCATGTCAAAAACTAAAAACACACCCAATCATGTCTGATATAATACACCTAAACAACAACAACTCAATTAAAATAACAAAAAACCAGTAAAGTGTAGATACACCCACACTTCTAGCTAAAATACACCCAAAGAAGAATTGATCTACCCCGGAGCTTCTGCTATAAATTCCAGGTAATTAATCACAACTAATACATTGAATTGACAGATTCATGTTAACGTGTTACTTTCACAATCAATGTTCAGCAATTTTTTAACTACACAATGCTATACAAATTATTGAAAGAAAATTCATACTAATCCTATGTAAATCAAACCTCAGGAACTTCGTTAGATTCAAATTCATAATCCACTTTGCCTGGATTCAGCTGACAATCTTCATTTGAATGATCCATTATCTTCAAAACGAGTTCAAATTTTGATTTCAGAAAACAACAAATCAAAATAGAAAACGAAGCTCGAGTTGCAGAGAGAAAAAAGGTAACGTAAACAAAGAACATACTAGTGAGAAAAGGAGAGGAAAAGAACGATGGAGAAGAAGGAGGAAAGACGCGCGAGAAGAAGAACAACCAAATCTCAAAATATCGAAAACGAAGAAGGAAACAAATATTTTAAATTTGATAATTAGATATACGCGGAATGTTATATAGCACATGTAATCAACGTACGTGGAGCAGCGCGTATTTTGATTTTATTGTTTAATGAACTTGTAAAGTATACAATAGTTTGTATGCAGAGCTTTTCCCATTAATAAATTGTGTAGCATTGCTCTTGAAAAACCTTTTAAATAAATTTACTGTTACTCATAAATTGTAGTAGTCATACACTCATTTTGTGTCATGTACTCGTGTGGACCCATGAAACATGAAATTATTGTTAAACTGGAGACCTCCTCACTTTATCACTCTCTCCGCCTGTGTCTCCTCCTCATCGTTAGCTAACTCAATTCCAAATCTCAATTTGAAACCGAATCCATTACTCAATACGTGATTCATGGCGGAGTTTCTTGATCTGGAATCCCAGGATGGCGTCCGGATGCCCTGGAACGTCATCCCCGGCACAAAGCAAGAAGCCGCCAACGCCGTCGTCCCCGTCGCCGTAATCTACACTCCCATCAAACACTTCCCCTCATCCGCCGCCCCTCTCTGCTTCCAGCGCAACCACTTCCCCCCTCACTACGCTTCAATCTCCGACGACAATCTCCCTGCTGAGCTTTTTCCACAGTACACAACAATAGAGTACGCGTCCACACCTGATCCTACCGCCACCGTCCCGCCGGTGTTCCTCTTCGTCGTCGACACGTGCGTCATCGAGGAGGAGATTGGATACCTACGCTCCGCCCTGCTTCAGGCGGTGGAGCTTTTGCCGGAGAATTCGCTTGTGGGATTGGTCACGTTTGGGACCTTCGTGCATGTTCATGAGTTAGGGTTCGCTCAGGTTCCTAAGACTTATGTTTTTAAAGGCTCTAAGGATGTTTCGAAGGATCAGTTGCTTGAGCAGATGTGCTTCTTTGCCAATAAGCCGAAGCCGGCCGTTGGCGTCATTGCCGGCGCCCGGGATGGCCTGTCCAGGGAGAGCATTTCGCGGTTCTTGGTGCCTGCTTCTGAGTGCGAGTTCACCCTGAATTCGGTAATACTAATTTGTTATTTTAATTTCTGGTTGGAGTGTGTTTGGAGGAGGAAATTAGGAATTTAGGATCATCTCTGTGACTCTGTCAGGTTAGCGGAAAAGAAAGGAAGAAAGAACATTAGATTAGTATAGGATGACTAAGTGATGGTTAGGATCATACTATAACGAATTTTTCTTCTCTTTTTGTGAATGCTGGTATCTTAGTGAAATAGAGTGGTGCTATGTATGCAGCCACCCTCACAATGGCTTTACTTGTTTTGTAATCTATATCATGTTGAAGGACCATCTGATAAATGCGAGTGAGTTATGTGTTTTAGCAATTATTTTAAGTGAACATGAGAGGATCCTGATAATGTGTATTCGGTGTTAATTTTTGTTGTGTGTAATTTGGTTGACAGGTTTTGGAGGAGCTGCAGAAGGATCCTTGGCCGGTGCCTGCTGACCAGCGTGCGACAAGGTGCACCAGTACTGCACTGAGCATAGCAGCCAGTTTGTTGGGGGCATGCGTTCCTGGCTCGGCCGCAAGAATCATGGCTTTCATTGGTGGGCCGGCAACTGAAGGACCTGCTCCTGTAAGACTTGCTGATCATACTCGTTAATGTATGCTGTATATGCTATTTAGTGTACTTGCATATATGGCAATTTTTGAGTCTTGTTACTAATTTAGAGAATTGCCACTAAGTATGAAAATATATTACTATGACTCATTGATGACCCCGCAATCATTTACTTCATTTCACAATAGGAGAATTTTATTTTTAAAAATCTAAAAAACCTAAATGGCTAAATTGCCAGGGTGGAAGTTGAAGCATACCATTTGGAATATTCCAAGGTTCTTGAACGAAGTTGTAGCATTCTTTGTTAATTAATTAATTGTAATAATTGTTTAATTCATTATTATTATTATTATTATTATTATTATTATTATTGGACTTTGGTATCTCATCCAATGGTAGAAGATGATTTGTTTGTTGAGAATTTTTTTTTCTTGCATACCAAGAAACTATCGCACAACCAATGCAAAGGATTTAAATTTTAATGTTTGATTGTCTTAAGTTTACCATAGTGCACTATGGTGACAAAACTTGGTTGTTGTGTGAATGTGATGAGGGTTGTCCAGACTTATCTGGCTGCATATGTATAACTAAACAGAGGTAACAACATAAGCACATATTATAAACTAGCATTTACTTTCAGAAGAGTTGCAAAATCGTTCTTTTATGTTGGATATTTATTTTACTTCTCTTCATCTCACGGGCAAGCATGATTTCCACCTACTCTGATTGGCTTATTACGGTTGGCTGATTCTCTTATATGTACCGTTGTAGATTGTGTCCAAACAACTTACTGAACCAATTCGTTCCCACAAGGATTTGGATAAAGATTCTGTGCCACATTACCATAAATGTGTGAAATTTTATGATGGACTTGCAAAGCAGCTTGTACATCAAGGTCATGTGCTAGATCTCTTTGCTTGTGCTCTTGATCAGGTAATGCTTTCACTTTGTACATTATCCTTTGATTTGTGAGCAGCATTCTGCTTGTTTTTATGTTGCAAGTGCTTGGCACGATTTTCTCCCTAGTTTCCACCTGGAAAACTGTTCACTGTTTAATATTTGTCAAGCATATAATATTGAATGATAGCCCATCTGCTAAGTAATCTGAGGAGGAGTCTTTTGGTAATGGTTTTCATTTTCATTCACTTCCCATTTATTATCTGTATATTGAATATTCTTCTGGATGTGCTATGGTCATGCATTTATCTTCCTGGACTTATAATTGTTCAATACTAGTGGTTGGAAACTTCGAATTAAATATTTTCTAACTTAAAATATAGATCTTAGGCTCCAATCAAATGCTCCACATCCTAGCAATAGTTACAAATTGTAGAGATTGTCCTCTTGACTTCTACCAAAACCACTAATACAACAACAACAACAAAGCCTTGTCCCATTAGGTGGGGTTGGCTACATGAATCAAACGATGTTATTGAGTTCTATCATGTATCATGTCTACAGGGAGATCGTTTACATGTAGATTTTGTTTGACCACTTTATGGATGACCTTCTTAGGTCTTTCTCTGCCTTTCACCCCTTATCCATTTTTCATCTCATCTACCCTCCTGACTGAGTGTTCTGTCGGTCTTCTTCTCACATGTTCAAACCACTTGAGACGCGATTCTACCATATTTTCCACAATAGGTACTACTTCAACTCTCTCTCTTGTATCTTCGTTCTTTATTCTATTCAATCAGGCATGACCACTCTTTTATCCCAACATTTTCATCTCTGCCACGCTTCAGTTATGTTCGTGCTCTCCTTTGGCCGTCCAACACTGTACCATAAAATATAGCTGGTTTGATAGCAGTGCGATAGAATTTACTTTTAAATTTTAAATGCACTTTTTTGTCACACATAAAACTAGACGCACTCCGCCATTTTGATTAACCTGCTTGGATCCTATGATTTACATCCTATTCAATCTTTCCCTTATCCTATATGATGCACCCAAGATATTTAAAACTTCTAACTTTTCATAGGATGTTTTCTCCAATATTCACCTCTGTATTAGGGTTATCCCTTCGGCGGCCGAACTTACATTCCATATATTCCGTCTTGCTACTGCTTATGCGCAGACCATACACTTCTAGAGATTCTTTCTGTAAATCTAACTTCTTATTTAGGTCTTCACTTGACTATCCTATAAGGATGATATCATCGGCAAAAAGCATGCACTATGACATAGGCTCTTAGATATGTTTTGTAAGTACTTCCAAGACTAATGTAAAAGGTTATGAACTTAAGGATGATTCTTGGTGTAATCTTATACCAATAGGAAATTACCCTGTCACACCGCCTTGAGTCTTTACACTAGTTGTAGCTCCATCATACATGTCTTTAATTACACGAATATATGCGATCCTTACTCTCTTACTTTTCAAAACCTTCCATAAGACCTTCCTTGGCACCCTATCGTACACTTTTTGCAGATCAATAAATATCATATGTAAATCCCTTTTATTACTATGATACCTCTTCATCATCCTTCTTAACAGGTATGTAGTTTCAGTGGTGGATCTGGCTGGCATAAAATCAAATTGGTTTTCTACTTGTGTCTCTTGTCTCAGTTTTTGTTTTATCACCATTTCTCATAATTTCATGGTATAATTCATGAACTTGATTCTTCTCTAGTTTTTGCAACTCTGTATATCCCTCTTATTCTTGTAGATAGGTACCAATGTGCTTTTTTTCCACTCATTTGACATTTTTTTGACTTTAAAATCTCATTAAAAAGTTGTTTAACCAACTGATGTCTTTCTTTCTAAGGTCCTTCCAAACTTCAATCGGAATATTATTGGGTCTTACTGTCCTGCCATTTTTCATCTGCTTTAGAGTTTCTTTTATCTCGAAGTCTTAAATCTTTTGACAATAGTCGACGTTTTGATCTTCTTCCCTTGAGCATAACCGACCAAGGCTCGAAAGAGTCTTCTGTCCTTCATTAAATAAATCGTAAAAGTAGTTCTTTCACATTTCATTGATCTTCTCATTTTGAGCCAAAACCTTTCCGTCTTTATTCTTTATGCACTTAACCTGATCCAAGTTTCTTGTTCTTCTTTCATGGTCTTTTGCGATTCTATATATACATTTTTCTCCTTCCTCTCATATGCTATTGTTCTTGCTTCACTTACAGCCATTTTTGTCTCTTTCTTAGCCGTTTTATAATTTTTCCAATTATCTGCATTGCGGCACAAAAATCACTCTTATTTTTGCCTTTATCTTTTCTTGTACACTCGCATTCCACCACTAGGACTCATTGTCTCTTAAAGTTCTATCCTTCTAGATTCCAAAACTTTCGTTTGCTGTTCTTCTAATAATTTCTGCTATCTCCCTCCACATCTTCTCCGCGCTTTCATCCCTTTTCTACTTTGCCTCTTCTGTTATCTGTCTTAGAAAGTTTCTTTGTTCCTTATTTTTGCTAAACTCGAAAATCCATGACAAGCATCTTATGTTGTGTTGTCAAACTCTCCCGTAATAATTTTACAATTAATGCAAAATTTCTGGTTGACTAACAAGAAAGAGTCGATTTGAGAGCTTGTCATGCCACTCCTATAGATTATAAGATATTCGTCTCTTTTTTTAAAACATGTATTTGCGATGAGAATCTCATAAGTTGAGGAAAAGTTCAAAATAGTTTTACCCTCTGTATTGGCCACCCTAAAACCATGGCATCCGTGAATATTTCCATGCCAAGTCACTTCTCTTCTAACATGGCCATTTAAATCTCCTCTTAAGAAAATCTTATCTCTTGAAGGTATGTCTTGGACCAAACTCTCTAGATCCTCCCAAAACTTTATCTTGTGTTGCTCGTCCGAACCCACTTGCAGTGTATAGGTGCTAATTACATGAAAAGTACCTCCTTCCACCACAAATTTGATAGAGATGATCCGATCATCCACCCTATTGACATCCACTGCATCCTTCTCCCACTGCTTATCTACGATAATACCTACCCCATTCCTATTCTTCAACTTTCTTGTATGCCAAAGTTTGAATCCGGAAGTATCCAACTCTTTAGCTTTTGCGCCGACTCATTTTGTTTCTTGTAGGCACATGATGTTAATTTTCCTCCTTGTCATGGTATTCACTACTTCTATGGATTTTCCTGTTGGAGTGCCTATGTTTCACGTCTCAAATCTCAACCTTTTGTCGCTCCGACTTTTACCTTTACCTTTTTTTTTTGTGAACTAGCTTATTTACCCTCATCCGTTCATAAAAACGTGGGAACCATTGCTCATTTAACACTACACCCGGGCACCGATGCAGCGTCTCTTGCTCATTTGACACTGTACGCGAGCCATACAGTGCGTTGCTTCTGGGCAACGTCCTAGTTTTAGCGCAATAACATCTTTGATCCATGTCATGAAGATTCGGCTAAGTTTTTATGTTGGCTGTCAAAGGTCTAACCCAACCCTCCTCCTTTATTTGGGTTCGGAACCGGCTATGTACCGTAGGTGTAGCATAGACGGAGTTTACCAAAACCGCTAATGCTAGTAACATTTGGTTCTATGACCAAGGCAGACCCCAAATCTTTCACTAGTGACTAACCATAAACGCCATACAATAACAATGTAAGAAAGGTGGTTCCGAAATACTTTGTTGATTGTCCAAAATTTTTCATTTTAGGCTTAATCAGTTGTTAGGAATTATGCCTTAGTCTAAGAAACAAAAGAAAGATTCTTTGCAGATGACCTAAGTGATGTTATATTTTAGGCAATGTGGGAGAGAATTCTCCCAATGAGGCAATGATAAGTGTCTCCTACCATATCTAGATATAGTGTACATGTTTATAATTCTTGTCCGTGATCCATGGTCTAGAAGGATAATTTTTTAAGTGTTGTACCTAATCTCAATCCTGTTGGAAGTTTTGTTATGCAAATACTATTAAGAGGTTTATGCTATATAGGCTGATAAGGCTTTAATTGCTAAACTAACAATTTTCTGCATTCTGTTTTGCCCACAGGTTGGCATTGCTGAGCTTAAAACTGCTGTTGAGAGGACTGGTGGCCTTGTTGTACTTGCTGAAAGTTTTGGTCATTCAGTTTTCAAGGATTCACTTAAGCGTATTTTCCAAGCCTCTAATTATGATCTTGGTCTATCATCAAAGTAAGTATTAACAGATTTTCATTATTTTTAATTTTTATATGGTACATGAATCTTCCTTGTCTGATCCCTGTCATAAATATTTGGTGAAATTTTATGTTTACTGTTGATAGCGTAGCACAACCTTTCTATTTCACCTGGCCTTGGGAGTTGGGAATGCCTTTTCTTAGTTTTTCAATTAAGCCTAACATAGACAGATTTCAAGCAAATGGTGCTAAATGAGATAGGTTAAATGTTGCAGAAATAAGGATGCCGCAATGGCTGATTAAATGCACTACACAAAATCGAACTAGGAATAAGTGTATTAGAGATAGAGTTGGGGTGGTGGCTTATTGGATAGAAGATGGTAGTATTTTGCCTTAGGTGATTTGGATATGTAAGGACAAGACTTCTGGAGGCCCAAGTAAGAAGAGTTTATCAGATAGAGTATGGTCTTGTAGGTTGTAGCTAGAGAGGTAGAGGAAGATTTAGATAAACCAAAAGTGGACATGAAAGTGGTCCAGTGTTGGTTTAAATGTAAATATAATTGTTGACTTACTCTACCTAATTGGAGAAGGCTTAATTGTTGTATATGGATCATAGTTACGTTCATTGGTTTCAGAAACAAAAGCATACCCCATGGCGCACTCTGTCTGCCAAGCTGCTGAGTGCTGACTCAGTCAGTTCCTTTCTATTACATATTAGGTGAAGCTCATTCCAATACCAATTTAATGCTGGATGATAGACAAATATGCTGCTGTAAACATAGATTTATATATGATTCTAACATATTGAACTCCTAATTAGTGTAGATGATTCTGATCATCTTGTCTTGCTGTTTTAACTTATTTCTGCAGTGGAATATTTGAGATAAACTGCTCTAAGGACTTGAAAGTTCAAGGTATTATTGGCCCTTGTGCAACTCTTGAAAAGGTACATCTAGCAGGTTAACACTGTTTTGTGCTACTATTGTATTATAGTAACCCCAGCCCCAAAAGGGAAAAAGCCTCTGCCCTCGGGGGTAAAAAAAAGATGCTTAACTCCTTCCTCGTACATGGTGCAGAAAACCCCATTGTGTTCAGATACTGTTATTGGTCAAGGAGGTACTAGTGCATGGAAGATGTGTGGCCTTGACAAATCCACATCGTTGTGTCTGTTTTTTGATGTCGTGAGAAAGGAAACTCCTGATGCTACAGTGCAGTCTACAAGCAATCAGTTTTACTTCCAATTCCTGACTTAGTATGAAAATAATCCATGTGCACCTTTGTGTTATGTATTACCTGTTATGGTAGTGTAGATAAATTATCTCACTCATTACAGATATTTTGCCTCAGTTATCAGAGTAACAGCGGGGAAATGAGACTTCGAGTTACAACTCTTTCACGTAGATGGGTTGCTGGACCAGGAAGTTCACAGGCAAGCTTTCATCTCCTACCCTTTGATGCATTTTATCTGGTTCATTTGATCACTAGCGCCATTTATTTCTAAATATATATTGATTCAGTATTCGGAATTCTGAAAGTCATTTGTTCAAATAGACCAAGAACTTATTTTCATCACAAAGAGTACATGATTATACTTAGTTTGACTTGTGTAACATTAGGGAGGTGACTTTTGATGGGAACACTTGCTAATTTCTCCATTTTTCTGCTAATGGTAGTAGCAGGAGTAATAGAGTTTGCATCATTGGGGATGATGGCCCTCGGTTTAATTTTAGTTTATTTTGGAATGATGACATTTTTTTAGGTTGAGGTATGATGATTTAGGACCTCTATCTATTAAGATTTAACAGAGAACTTTGTCCCGTAAAAATGAAAAAGTTAAACAAGAAATTTTACAGTAATGCAATATTATTTTTGAATAAATAAATGCTTATTTAACTCTAGTTGTAGAACCCTGTAACATTAACATGCTACCGCTGATGGAATTCTTTGTCGTTTGAGGAATATTTGAAACGTGATTAACAAGATTGTAACACTGAAGAATTGAAGGATGTAGGATGAGAGGAATCTATGTGTGAGATAAGTGCACCTTGGCTCGTTAACATTAGCCCAAGGTGTTGCAAGGTTGAGACATCTGATGGCTTGATGGGTTTTAAAATTTTTATTGGTTTTAAGGTGTTATAAGAAAATTGCTGTCTTTTATTCTTTTCAGTTTTTCTTTTTTTCATACATGATGTCAATGCTTATGGTGCTTCAATGCTCCATTGGATGATTTATAAAGTAATTTGAGCACTTTATTTTTCTTGCTTGGTAACTTGGAGTTATCATATTTCACGATATCATTTGTATTTTATTCATTTTTTATGAAGTCATTTTCCAAAGTTCATCAGTGTTTTATATGTAAAATTCTAGGACTTGATAGCTGGATTTGACCAAGAAGCAGCTGCTATAGTCATGGCACGCCAAGTCTCTTTCAAAATGGAAACAGAGGTGAATGTTTGATATTTTCTGCACTTACAGATTTTGCAGAAATGTGCTACCGTATTGTCCAATTCCCTTTAAATATGTCAATTGTATATTTTCTAACTGTATAAGCTCAACATAATTGGTTCATGTTTTCTTTTCTCACTTAGGCTCTGGGTCCATAATATGGGATCAGGGGCACAGAATGCTGTGTTGCTAAGTCATACAAGATCCCACTGTGGCTTGGAGTTTAATTTGTGTGATACATCAGTGATCTAATTAACGGGACACAAAGAATGTCCTTTAAGCCCACTATAGATTATTGGAGTAATTGTTAGATTTTGGTTTTTAATTTTGTAGTTTGATTGCTTTTCAGAGCATGAAATTGTCCTGGGGAATAATAAAATGGTCGAGCATGAGAAGTGGCACAGGGTCTCCATTTCATATAAAATGAAATGAAGGACAATGGAGTCTAAATCCATTATGCTTTAGTAAAATATAATAAACGTTTAGTTTGCAAAAGAAGCAAACGTTTTTCTTTTTGCCACCTGATATATATGATGCATCAACCATTGCGAGAACTGAAAACTTACTCGTGATTGTCCTAGAAAGCAACTATTGGTTGTGTAAATGGTTTTATTTTTATGGCTTGTGTAAATTTTTCTATTATGCCATTGTATAACATGATGCAATTTTGGAAATTAGGCTGAATTTGATCCCATCAGATGGTTGGATAAGGCATTGATAAACTTGTGTTCCCGGTTTGGAGAATATCAGAAGGACAGTCCAACTTCTTTTAGTTTGTCTCCCAGGTTGTCAATATTCCCACAATTTATGTTCCACTTACGACGTTCTCAATTTGTTCAGGTATGCATTTTCTATTTTCAGTTCTTTAAATCTGTTGCATTGCTGATGTGTGCCCTAGCTTTATTTTTGTACTTAATGGTGTTTACATCCTGAATTTGTTTATTGCAGGTCTTCAATAATAGTCCAGATGAGACTGCATACTTTAGAATGATATTGAATCGCGAAAATGTTGCCAATTCTGTTGTCATGGTTCAGCCTTCGTTGATTACCTATTCATTCCATTCAGGTCCTGAACCAGCTCTTCTTGATGTGGCAGCCATTGCTGCTGACAGGATCCTGCTTTTGGATTCATTTTTCACTGTTGTTATTTTTCATGGTTCGACCATTGCTCAATGGCGCAAGGCTGGATATCATAATGAACCAGAACATCAGGTATTCTTTTATACTTCTTACAGCTAATTGCCTAATTGAGAAACATGAGCTATATATTGATTAAATAATGGTGTTTATTTTTGTCATAAACCAAGTATTTAGCAAGGCATTTTAGAGGTGGGCTTTTAATTTCTTAAAAAAAAATTTCTCTTTTTATTTGGTCCTATACCTGCATTTGTTAGTCTTCTCACATGACAAACCATCTTCATATTGAGGTTCTATAAACTCTCTATAGTTGTATTTAATTCATTTGTTTGTGATCTGATCTTGTATGCCCATTCGTTTATTACATTTTCATTCCTGCAGCACTTAGGTTGTGCTCTTTTTTGCAGTTTACTGCCCTCGTTTCTGCACTTCAGTGTCCAATGATTCTGTAGTATAAATCATGTCTTATACAGTAAAATTTACCTTAGAGCACAAGACACCTTTTGATTTCATATAAAACCCGACATCATCTGACATGATATTCAACAACATTTTATACAAATTTTAAACTACTAAAGCTTGCAACATCTGAAAGTAGATAGAATAAGCTATTTCATCTAAAGATTTGGACCTATTAAGATCTCAGGTATAAAAATTGTCAACCCACGCCAAATCTCAGACCAAATAGATAAAAAAAAGAAAGAAAAAAAGGGACCAAAGCAGGTTGTTGGACCCCTTTTCTAGATCTTTGTAGGCTTCAAAGGGTCCTTTTGAGGTCTTTGGCTTAAAGCTGCATCATTGATGCTCTTGACATTGTATTTGTGTACAGAATGCCTTCCATTAAATTCACTATATTTTGCAGGCATTTGCTCAGTTACTACGAGCTCCTCATGATGATGCAGAGTCGATAATAAAGGAAAGATTTCCCGTACCTCGCCTAGTTGTTTGCGATCAGCATGGTTCCCAGGTGACCCACCATTTCTTATTGCATTCCACTTGTTTGTTGTGTAGTCTTTATCTCTCGGCGTATGTGCCTCGCTGCTAAACCAATTACCATCCTGTTTTGAGATAGCTTATGAATGTCACCGCATTTATCTTTATCACTGATGAACTTGGACTGGGATGTGAATAACTCCAGGACAATGCTAATATTACTATAATGACCAAATGGTATAGATTTGAATGATGGCGGATGCCACTCTCTCGTGGTTCAAATCTACGCCATTAAATTACCTTACTACATGATGTATCAAGTTCAACCTGGTACACAAGACATTGTCTGTAACTCGATATGTTCGATTTCATGTACATGTTTAATTATTTTTGCAGGCGCGATTTTTACTAGCAAAGTTAAATCCTTCTGCTACTTATAACTCCGACGCTGCTCTTCCTGGAGGAGATATTATCTTTACGGATGACGTTAGCTTCGAGGTCTTTCTGGATCATTTACAGAGATTAGTGGTTCAATAGAAATATCACGTGATTGTTATGTAAAATTTTTCATGTTGCTGCTTGTACATTAATTTCCTTTTAGAATACTATTAAAATTTTCAATTAGTGCAAAATCATCTATAATTATTTGAAGCTATCTTTTTTTTTTTAAATTATTATTATTGATTGGACAGACTGGTTGATGATTATATTGAAATTTTACACCCTCCAACCAGTGACTTAAGTATTATTGTTGAATTCAGTGAAGATATATGTCAAGCAGACAAGCACAAGTGTGTTTGCTGTTAGGGTTGGGGGTTGTTAATTAAGGGCATAATGGGTAATACAAAATGTGACTTTAAGAGCAGTTATGTTTGCCCAACCACTATATTAACAGGAAGATATGCCTCAAGATCTTTAAGGATGAAATGGTATGTAAGCATGTCTTAACTTTTCCACCTTTATGTTGTGCTTCTCAAATTTTGGGGGGCAATGCTCGTGTAGATTTTTTATTATAATTTTGTATGTCATAAAATCAATTTATGTTGGTCAAGTGGTTACATAGGTGTTGGGGTTCGAATTCAACATTGTGTATGTAGCAATTTATTGGCCAATAACAAACCCTTAAATGAAATTCAAAGTCACAACAAATCAATCATTGACCTGCTAAATTAAGAGATATCGTGAACAAAAAAAAAAAGTGTATGACTTTGTGTAAGCAAGTTTGAAGTAACTGGTGAGCTACCATTAGTTAGATAGTTGAACCAACAAAGCAGGTTGGTTAAGAAACTTGCACTACTAATAATAACCAATCCTAATATGTTTCTGTGATTCCGAGCATTCGTTCCTTGCAACAATAGAAAATGGGAGCAGGGAAAGAAGAAAAGGAGGAAATCATTGAAGTAATTACTGCCATTTACAAAGTTAATTTGCATTGCCCTAAATGTGGGAGCAATATCAAGAAGCATCTCCTCACTATTGAAGGTATATTTGGATTTTAATTATAAGTGTTATTTTTATTTTAATCAACCATACTACGTATATATCAAAATCTGTCATCAAAATCACTTATTAGTATAAAATACATATTAAAATATAAAATACACATTAAAAATAAATTAAATAACATATGTATTATTTAAACACAAATACATAATAAGTGATTTTGATGGTTGTTTTGGTATATAAATAGTATTTTTGTATTTCAATATTTACCATGAGCAAATCTTATTATTATAAAGACTTCAGCTCAATGATATGTGGATGCTTTGTTGTCCAAACTCAACTGAATTTAGCTACACTATTCAACTAACTTGATATTGCTAAATTATTATTTAATAATTAATATTTTCTCATGTGCTTGTGTCATTTTCTCTCTCATTTGTCTCTTTAGCTACACTGTATTTTTGTATTTCAATATTTACCATGAGAAAATCTTATATATGTTTTTTTTTTAATCATTACTAATTATTAATGATATTTACCATTTATAAATGGAATCAATGGTTTAAATAGATGGTGAATTCTGAGCAGGGGTGCACAGTGTTGAAATAGATACTGAGAAAGGGGAGATCAAAGCAAAAGGAAAATTAGATCCTCTGAAAATATTGAAGATTATAGAGAAGAAAAGCAAGAGAAAAGTTGAATTAATATCACCAAAGATCAAGCCCAAGGAGAATATTCCCACGGATTCAAAGCCAAAGGAAAAGAAAGAAGTAAGTTATTCCTTTAATATATGGGTAATAGTTATTAAATATACATTTAAAGTAAATATTATTTAGGGCCAGTTATCAATTGAAAAAAATTGTTGAAAATATACAACATTTGAAATTTTAATACATTTGTTATTTATTTATTAAAAAATTTAAAAATTTTCTCTAATAATAATTTAGGACACACATGAATTAAACTCTTAAATGAAATAACATTTTTCATTTATAGCTCTCAGTGATTTGGGTTTATAGTTTATTTCTTATCTTTTGAGTATTAGTACTTATAATTTTACTTATTTAAATTTTCTCTTTATTGGTATTTTTTATTTTTATATATATCTTTTGTGTATCTATGTTTAATAATGTTTTAAGTAGATTTTTTTCATTCGGAAATTATTTTTCACATGGCCATGTCTATATTTTGAAGCCAATTGTACGGACAATTACGGTGAAGACGCACATGCATTGTGACAAATGTGAAGCTGATCTCAGAACCATGTTGCTGAAGCATAAAGGTAATTCAACCACTATGTTAGTTTTAAAATATTTGTTTTATTTTTTTTCATTTTAAATAATTTAAAATATTTTCCTCATTTATATTATTTAGGTAATATAATGTTTTAGGTGGAGAGTTACTTGTAGTTGTCTTCACATAAAGTTGATAGTTAAGAATGATTAGATGATTTGACAGATTTGACTAAATTATAATCTAACGATTCTTAATTATCAACTCTACATGTATGAAGATAATTACACGTGAGTTTCCACTAATTTTTTTTTAAATTACACTTAATAATGATATTTTTTTAAAAAAAGTATAATATTAATTCTATTTATGTATTTTCTTTTTTTTGAATCCATTATTGTAAAATGGAAGAAATATGGATTTACATAATTACATCTAAATAATTTGAATATACCCATTATTTTAAGACTCGCTATTATAATTTCATGTAGGTATTTTCAATGTTAAAATAGACAAGAAAGTGCACACTGTTACAGTTGAAGGCACAATTGAAGAAGAGAAGTTGATATCATTCATGAAAAAAAAGGTGCACAAAAATGCAGAGGTTATTTCCATAAAGGAATTGAAAATGGTGGAGAAAAAAGAAGTCAAAGAAGAAGGAGAAAAATCTGGTGAATCAACAAAGAAGAAAGATGGCGAAACAACAAAGGAAAAAGATGAGACTAAGACAAAAGAGAATGTTCCTTATTTCATTCACTATGTTTATGGTCCTCAGCTTTTTAGTGATGAGAATCCAAATTCTTGTTCTATTTTGTAGTTGGAGTATATTTAAAGTGATATAAAGAAATTATTTTATCTTGCGTAAATAAGTAAATAAACAAATAGAGAATCGGAAAGAAAATGATTGAATTGTTTCCTTTGTTTTGAAGTTATACATTTTAAATTAAAAAAAAAATATGAGAAGTCAATAGAAATATTGTACAATGTATACAATGGGATTAAATTGAAAGTTAAAATATATTATGAGTAATTAATTAATTTTAAATTATTTTTAATTTAAAATTTGAAATAAATTAGGATTACCGTCAGTTATAGAATCAAAATAAGAATCCCCTCTCTCAATACGCCGTTACCACCATTCTCTCCATTTTTTCGAGAATCTTGCCAGTGCAGCGCGTTCACGATCACTGCCTGCCGTCCAAATCTATTCTCTCTATTTAGTACCTAATTCCTCTCCCTCGCACGCTAATCCCTCTCTGTCAAACTCTCAACGTCGTGCCGCCTTACTCATAACAACCCGACTGCCACAGCCACCGCCATTGACGTAGGAGGGGACGTAAAGGGCAGCAACATGCTGTCACGCTGCCGCACCATCGCTTCTTCTCAACCCAACCCTTATCTCTGTTCTTCGTTTTCTCAATCCAGATCACCCTAACCATCACCCTCCCAGCTAACCAACCCCATCAAATCGTCCGCAACCACCACCGGCGACCACCGTCGTCCACCCTCTCTCTCTTCTCTTTCTTTTCTTTTTCTCCATTTCTCCCTGCCGTGTTCGTTGCCCGACGCCCCTGTTCGCGCCTGCCAGTTTCGGCGAGCAACACTCCGGTGCAACCCAACAGTGGCTAAGTTCTGTGCCGCTGCAACACCATCACTTCCCCGTTTTTCTTTCTCTCCTTCATCAACGTAGGTTCCATCCTTTTCCTTGTCCTCTGTTTTTTCTATTTTATTTATTTATTTCATTGCTTTTAATTCTAGTTTCTGCGTATAGATTAGGCTTAGGACTAGTTAATATCTGTTGCTAGATTGAATGTGTTTGTTGGCTGAATTTTATGGGTTGATTGTCGCTTCCATTGAGCTTAATGCTCTGTTTACACATGATGCACACCATATGCTTGATGAAATGTCTAAATGAAATTTTTTTGTTTAATTCTTATGTATGACCAGCATTTGACTTAAAATCTATTCCCATGAGGCATTATAATTTATAATTGTGCAGTTTTATGTGATTTCTAATGATGTTTGAGCTTGAATTTTATTATGCACTTGTTTGTGATTTTTTTTATCAAAACACCAATTTGCTTAAAAATTCAGATGTTATCAATTATTTGGTATATTTTTAAGAAGTGCATATATGTTTTATTGAGTGATTTGAATGAAATGGTTTATTCATGTTGATTTTGAACATAAATGATCACATGCATCATCACTCTCACTTATGTGTGTATATCTTCTTTTTGTGATTTTATAATGTGTTTTCAATAATAAGTAATGTTTCTATTTTAGGTTATTGATCATAGTTATTCTTGTGTGTTTGTGGGATTATAGTACCATATATCACTTAATTTCTTTGGTTGGCTTTTTTTATTTGTGTTCGATTGCAGGTTGTGGAAGTGACTGGAGCTAAAAACTAATGAGACACAACATGATCATCTTGTTGAGTTGGATTTAGTTTATCATTAACTGAATTCAAATATGTTTGGAGTTGTTGCAATTAGATATAAGTGATTAAGTTATAATAGACATGCAATTACATTGCTAAATTCTACTTAATTATGTCATATTCCATAATGTAAATTTATCACAAAGTGTAAATTTTTTTAATAAAACATATGCCGTTAGTATTATGAATATGTGATTAAGGAGAAGTTTAACTCAAAAGTGTTATACGTTGTGGTTAATGACGAATAATCTATATGTTCACTATGTTAGCAGATAATTATTTCTATTCATACGTGGATGGTTATTTAAGTAATCACATGTTAAATATATTGTCTTTCAGTTTAATATGGATTCGGATGGTTATTTTTATAGACAAAATAAATGGTTATTTTTGTCGCCTGATAAATATGTCATAATTAAAAGATATTCTACCAATACATTCAGATAAGTTCAGAAAATGAATGGGCAATCACATGTTAATCTTCATCAAGTCTCATGAACAAAATCTCAATACTCTAATTAAGGAATTAGCTCAACAAGCATTTTGTATTTGGAAAAAAAAATCCTGTTTATAGATATAATAAACTGGATGGTTAATTTCATATGGAATTGGATGGTTACTTTCATAGATAAAATAGATAGTTATTTTTTATGCCTGGTATTGAGGGCTGAAAGGTGATGAGGGAGATGCGATGTCAGTCAGCGGCGCTGTGGTGGGATGGTTATCAGAGCTCATGAGGAAGAGGGTGAGAGGTGTGCCGTCGTTCACAAAGAAGGGATTGGATAAAATTTGAAATAAGGATTAGAATGTTAGAATTAAAGTGAAACTGAAGGGTTTTGTTACACTGGGGTAAAAAGTGGGTACATTTTTAATTTTAATTTAAATTGGGCCAAATAAATAACTCATTGTACACATTGTATAGATACTTCATTGGTTCCCTAGCGAAATTAAAAAAAAATTGGGAGTCAACACTAAACCAATTAATTAATTTGAAAATCAGTTAATAATTAATAGTGCAATGTTCTCACATAAGGATCTTATTAAGTAAAAATAAATAATCACTTTATTTTTTCACACACATAAATTATTCAATAAAAATTTATTAATTGTTGGATCGAGTTTAAATTTAGACAACGTATATATTCAAGATACTTAAATAGTTACTTTGATCATTCAAATTTTTTAGATAAGATCTATGGTTGAATTTGTGGGTCATGCAAAAGCAATTCTATTTTGTGATATTTTTATTTTCTTAGTTCTTGTTTATAAGATTTGATATTTAGATTAATTGACTTGTTATATGTATCTATTGTACAATAATTAGTGATCTTCTTATATATTATTTTGATCATAGTGAAACTATTTTTGAATTCTAGTGACTCATGATTTTTAATTCTTACAATAAGGTATTTTTTAAAAATTTTGATGTGATTGTGTCTATTTTTTTGTTTTCTGTGCAATTTTTCGCTACATTGGTGTGTGTTTGTTGCTGTCATTATTTCTAAGTGGATATCATTGTTCTTATTCTTGCAAGTAGAAATTTTGTGTTTTGTTTCTAATACTTTGGTACTTTAGACTTCAAGGTTTTGTTCTTGATGGAAGAACAAAAACAACTTAATCCATCGAAATACGTTCACAAGGCAAAGAGAAATACCCACCAAATTACAAGAAGATTTTTACTGAGACTAAAGAGGGATGGTTTTAGAAGTGGACAGTAATTAATTTAATATAATTAAACCTTCTTAGATGTGTGCTGCTGGTGGGACACAGACATCACCGTCTTTTTTGCCGACTCAATAGAATTACGAGAATGACGATGACTACTACTACCAAAATCTTTAGCGATTAGGGCTTTGTTTCACTGTTTTTTTGTATTTATTTGATTTATTTAACTTTTAATTTAATTGAATATTTATTACTTAATATTACATAATTAGTTTCTATTATTTATAAATTGACCATTAATTGTGTAAAAAATAAATTTAAATAAAAAAATCAAAATTAAAATTAAAAAAAATTGCGTCACAATAATTTAAAAAAGATTGAGATTATTGTCGAATTTACTGAAAGAATAATCCGATGGTAATAATGTGAGAAACAAAATATTACCGTCAAAAAATTGTGTGGTAGTTGTATGTTGTAACGAAAATGGTCGTACCTTTTGAATCCATTGCCCATAGCAGGAGTTCGGTTGGCTGCAACTGTCGATCGTATTTTTGGCACAAAATATGTAGCAATTATGTTTGAAAATTAAGCACCTTCCTCCCCTTTTAATTTCATTAATTACTCTATGGTTGAACTACTTTGTGGTTTATTAATTAATTAAGCTATATTTGCTGTTGTTGGGAACATGGTGATAATTAAGCAAAAATTATTATTGCACCATGAAGATAAAATATGTTGGTAGTTTATTTAATGGGTTTAGCTGAAAAAAATATTGGCTAAATGTCACAACCAGATGCACTCTAAAGTCTAAATAAATATGGCAGTTAATTTTCTGTTGAGAGTCGTTGGGATAGCTCAACCATCGTTTGAGGCACCAAATATATTGAAATTAAATCAGACTCATCATCATTATGTTCTTCAACAATCAAAGACCTTAATCATATATAACTCTTCCTTGTAAATCACATTATTATTTAATCTTCCACATTGGAAACAAAAATCAGTCACGAATGTGATGAAGATGGAAAAGGGGCCATCCCCATTGGTACCTTCTCTATTGGTTCTAAGCTTGGGATTGATAATATACTGGTCAAGTGTAATGTCTATTTTAGACATGCTATTATCTTTATATCAATTTGCATCCGAAGTTGAGAAGAGTTTCATGGCTTGCATATTGGTGCTTCTTGTTCTTTTATTTTATGTCCTTATGCACTTTCCTTCTTTATTTCCCTTTATTGGAAAGTATTCTTCTTCTTCTTCTTATTATTATTATTATGGTATAAACCGTCAAGCAAGCATGTCATCTAGCAATGATGATGATGGATTTGAATTCGGTTTTGGAACATTTCTCTTAGTGTTACTCTTCATTCTTATGTATTATCTGATTTGATATTGTAATAAAACTTAAGAGTATATAGTCGTCTACTAGTTTTCTCCTTTTTTTTCTTTTGGCTAAAGCAACTGTTTCTCGCGCGGGCATTCACTCGAATTGGAGTCAAGTATAGAATGAGTTTCAACATCTAATAAATTTATATATGAACCTAATCAATTAATTTGGTTTTGTCTCTTTCTTTTTTTTTATTTAGTCACAAAAAAAGATACTATTTGAATTTTAATTTTTTAATCTTGTTTAATTTAATCTTACACCTTTATGTAAATAGAGACACATCCAAGTTTTTAATGTGATTATTCGCCTTCTCCCTCATTTGTTTTAAATAAAAAAGTTATATATATATTTTTTTGAATAAATTACCATTTATATCCATAAAAGATACAGACGCTGATAAATGTACCCATATAAGAATAAAACGATAATTATAACCACAGAAGATGGCTTCCGTATGCCAAGAATACCCAGACATTGGTTACGTAATTGGTCCGTTGTACTCTTCGCACACGGAAGCCATCTTCCGTAGTTACAATTGTCGTTTTATTCTTATATAGGTACATTTGTCAGCGTCTGTATCTTTCATGGGTACAAATAATAATTTTTTTTTAATCAAGGAAAGCTCAATACACTAAAATGGAGTAAAAAACAAGCCAGACACAACAAAAATAAACCCGAACACTAAAATTTCTTAGCTTTCTTTGATTAAAAAAAATATATTTCTCCTCTAATAAATTAAAATAGAACACTCACACATTCAAACAAAAAAAAAAGAAAAAATATGAGAAAAGTTGTTTAATGGATTTTATTCATACCTTGGCCCAAAACATAGCTATACCTAAAAATGAGCAAAGCCCAATCCTACCCGACTTTATGGAAGTTGGGCTCGATTATGCGAATCTTAGTCCTACCCACTTGGATCACTAAACTGACTCCTACAAACTCTCTCCTTCATCTAGAAGAGAGATCTCAACAACCTCCTAACCGAAGAAAACAGTTATTCACCATCAAAGGTGAAACTATTCTAAAAGGTAATTATTGACTCTACATCCACATTTATAAATACCTTGACGCCCTCAGGTATTTTTCGAACCAAATCTATTAAAAACCTGTTTAAAACCCTTACTAACTTAAGTATTGGAATCCTTTGCAGATACCACTCCCCCCAACTCCTCACGAAGAACTCGAGCAGCGGCACCTCGATACTAGCAAATGTCTGACTCTGCCCCAAAAGGAGCCTGAACCTCACGTTCAGGTCCAAAACAACCCTGTTTCATGTAATCCTCGAAACAGATTTGTTATTCTCCCATTTTTCTTTGATGTGGTAGCTGAAGAACTATTCACGAATAAGTGGAAGTAAAAATAAGAAAGAAAATGTGAAGACGAACAAGTGACCAGGAAAAATATGAAGATGAAGAAGGAAAAGAAAAAATTAAAACAATGATGAATAAGTGGAAAAAAAATTTAGTCCACAAAAAAAATTTACACAAAAATATCTCTAAGGTTTTACTCCGATAAATAAATTAGTCTTCAGTTCATTTTTCGACAGAATAATTACTCAAATCAATGCTCAAAGATTTTAAAAATGGACATTTTGGTCCCCAAGAAAAATTAATAGACAGATCAATGCCCAACATTTTTCTCATTAGACATAACAGTCTTCCGTCCATTTCCGGCATGACTCACTAAAATTTTCAAATATTTATTAAAAAGAAACTTTTGCATAAAAATATAAAAAAGTATATATATATATATATATATATATATAGAAAAAATAGACAAAAGTACACCCAAATTTTCACATGGTGGACATATATACTCCTCAATTTTTTAATGAGTCATTTGTACACACGAATATAAAACTCCGTTGTCAATTCTACCCTTTCGTGGCCTGAGTAATTTTTCCGGCGGTGGTAAATGCTAGGTATCACGGTATTGTGTGATATGGCCAATTTGAGGTGACATAGTGGAAAATAGAAATATTCATTATGAAATTTGTTGAAATAAATATAAGAAAAGGGAATAATGAAACCACTATTCATCCTCTTCCTTCTCTAGTTCCTTTGAACCATAAAAACCCTAACACAGGGTGGGAAAAAAATCTTCCTTCACTCTCTTCATTTTCCTCTGTATATCTTCGTCATTTCTGTCGTAACAGGGGTTTGTAAACTCTAATGTATGAAAATGTCACACTCTCAATGAAGGAAGAATATACCTCATGCTTGTGCTAGTGGTTGCGATGGCTCATCTTCTGCGCCAAAAAATAGGAAGAAGAAGAAGTTCGACTACAACAATGGTAAGTGCCTGCATGAACTTGACGTAGTGGTGCTTGAGTCTGCTATAGAGTGGAACCCTAGAAGATTGTTTCTTCGTTGTGCATTATGGGAGGTATGTGAATTCTGATTTTTTTTATGATGACAAATGTTGTGAATTTTCTGCAAAATGGCTAAAATTGTTGTCGAATTCCTGATGCAGAAGGTTGAATTGAGGTGTGACTATTTCATTTGGGCTGATGAAGTTGTTGATGCTGGAAGAGATTGCGGGATTCAGGAGCAGAGTGAAGAAAGCAAATGGAGGTCTGCAGAAGAAAGCAATTGGAAGGTAGAAGAAGAAATTAAGAAGCTGTTGCAGACAATTGATGGGATTAATCAAAAGTTGAAGAGCATAGAAAATGGATGCAGTATGTATGCTTAGGGATAAGTATATGTATTCTGTGTTTGTTTATTAACACATTTCATCAGTAGTTATAATTCCCTCTAAGTAGAAGGCTGTGTTGTCACTTTCATTTCCATCAGTATCTGAATACAAATGGTTATTTCAAGGTTATTAATACAAATGGTTGGTTCAATTTTATTTCTAGTACAATTCCTGTTCAACAGAACAAACTGAAGATCTAATTAATTATGAACAATAAGTAAGCATAACTATGATAATCTGTCATTAACAACAAACTGAAATACAAGTCATGAAGCCAGAGGCTTAAATAGCAAACTATAATTCCAACTTGCAAAATAGTAAACATGTCTATGCATATAGGCATCAAAACAGAGGTCTGCATCAAAATATTAATCGGCTAAATCCAAACCACAGGAGTACATGTCTAAATTACAATAGCCCTAAATGATAACAACAATTTTTTAAACTCCAATCAGAAATCTGCAGGTCCAAATGAGAATACCAAAGTCAAAAAACTCCTTTGTCCAAAGCAACTATTTTTGAGTTGTAGCCATTGTTCCAGTTCCACTTGCTAATTTTCTTTCACCTATTGGTTGTGTACTAGTTACACCTTTTGCACCTGAGCCACCCTTTACCACTTTTGCACTTGGAACATTTTTTTGTTTAAGGTCATTTTTTTGGCTTAGGACCACTTTTAGCACCTAGACCACCTTTTGCACTTGGACTACTTGCATTTGGGCCACTCATACTAGGGGCTAGTGGTAAGGGTCTTGGGCCACTCATGGGTTGTCGGGTCAGGCCTGGTGTGGACATAAATTGCTGGAACCTTTCTCTCAAAGAAGGACTTGTAGTATTCATTATCTCAGAGCTGACTACTGGCTGAACCCTAACACTTGAACCAGAATTGTTAGATAAAGGTTGGACAACATTGACTTCTGGTGTTGGCTCTCCAGTATTCTGAAAAAAAAAACAAACTCAGGTGGTAAGGTAACATATAATTCAGATTATGTTTATTCTAATATGACCTACCACCTCACCAGTTGTTGTTAGTAACGTTGTCAACCTTCGGCCACTCACTAAAGTGAGCCTTTGTCCACTGCTTCAGATCAAGCTTGTTCAGATACTCCTATGCACCAGTATTAATCCGTTGTAGTCTCAACATTGCAGCTTCAAATTCTTGAGTCGTGGTGGCTTGGCAACACTCCCACACTGCACCCTTTGAGTTGTTTGTCCTTCCATCTCTTTGTGAAATTGTTCCAAATATGCATAACACATAAGCAATGATGAACTCCAAGCATAACTTGTTGCATAGCCGGAATCAGACCCTGCTCAATTAATATGTCAGTGATTAATACAATTGAAGTTCCAAACATTTTAACAATGACTAATTGCATACCTTTTGTTGGTCACTAATGAAGTTCTAATCATGAAACTTGTAGTTGCCCAAGTCATTGTGTAAATGTTCCAAGAACCATTTCCAGTTATCTCTAGTTTCTGAATCCACCACGGCGTAGGCAATTGGAAAAATCTGGTTATTCGAATCTTGACCTATTGCAGTGAGTAACTGTCCTCCATAGAAGCCCTTCAAGAATGTGCCATCAAGGCCAATGAAAGGTTTACACCCTAAGACAAAACCATTCTTACATGCTTCAAAAGAAATGTAAACTCTCTTGAACAAGGGTAACGAGTCAGACATTGGAGTGGTATCCAAGTGCACTTTGTTGCTGGGTCGTATTTCGATTGACGTTTGGGATTTCGGATTGTAACATTGGTTGGGTTCTAGGAGAAGGATTGGGAGATGCTGGATTCTGAGTTTCATTGCATCTTTGGTTGATTTTGTTTTACTTATTGGCCTTCTTAACATACAACTTTTTCGGGATAGAATTTTTGTGGATTGCCATCTTACTTCTTCTTCTTGGGGTTTCTTGTGGTGTACATTGTTCAACGGTATCTAGTTGGACATGGCTCATCATCTACAACGTCTACCACTTCAACTTCCTCAGGTAAATCAACAATATGATCCCAATAAACATGGCATATTCTTCCATTCTGAATACCAAATTCATACATTCGGACTATATTACTGTCAAGCCTAATTAAATGCAAACCATTCGATACCCCATTCTCAGCCCAGTAAAAATCTTTGAACAAGACATACGCCAAATCCTTAAATAACCCCACCAAAGAAAATGTATTCAGAGTTTCTACATTCACCCTAGGAATCATAGCAACCTCCCCTCTAACATATTTCAGAATCTCATTCATGTTTCTCTCAAATCTTCTCTTGTGATGATACACAAAGGTTATATGATTTGCCATCTGTTTATCGAAGAATTCTCTATCAAACTATAGAATAACCAAATTGATGCATTTTCATATCATAACACAGATACATATGAAGGAAGGAAGCATTACCTTTTGATGGCGTCTGATTCTGAACTCTCCTCCTTCGCACAAGCTTGCGTGTGGACTTCCACGCTTCTTT
>NC_029780.3:8383861-8393330 GCF_000817695.3 Arachis duranensis | reverse complement strand
CTAAAATGAACGAACTACGAAGTGCTCAGAAATTTAATATGCTTACTCTCTGCCAGGGCATATTTTCATTCAACACTGAAATATGAAAATGAAGATAATGAAGAGACTTGTAAAACTTTTTCTTTTTTTAAAAAAAACTGCAATAAATTTCATAATGAATATTTCTATTTTCTACTGTGTCACCTCAAATTGGCTACATCACACAATACCGTGTCACCTAGCTTCCACCACCGCCGAAAAAATTACTCAGGCCACACAAGGGTAGAATTAACAACGGAGTTTTATATTCATATGTGCAAATGACTCATTAAAAAATTGAGGAGTACATCTGTCCACTGTGTGAAAATTCGGGTGTACTTTTGTCTATTTTTCCATATATATATATATATTGATAGTTAGAAATTAAGTATACTCAAAATTATTTTTCTATTTTCACTTAAAAATTTCAACTTGATCATCAAATTATGAGTTAACTCTAAAAACTAAATGAATTTCTATTTTATAATTAGACTAACTTAACATACAATCCATGTGGCACATACATATTATTTTTATTTGAGTTATAACATGTGCACAAATCATGTTAACAAAAAAATGTGTCAAAATTGCAACTTAATTCCATATGCATCAATATCAAATTGTCAACAAGAATCCAACAATGTCTTATTTTAAAAATATAGGATATGTGTTTTAAATGATCGTAATATGAAAATATTAAATATTATTTAAAAGTTATTGATTTATTTTGATGTATTTTTATTTTTGTTTATTTAGTTACTAGATTGGACTTTATGTTTGTGAGTTTTAGGATTTCTTTTGTTTTAACCTTATAACAGGTTATAAATACCTATTTAGCTATTGTAGTCGCAGCATTGAGTGATTAGAGGTGTCAAAGCACTTTTTTGTTTCGTGATGAAACCATGGTGTGAACAAGTGAGGTTGAGTAAGTCATTCTCTTGTTGCACGAAAAATTAGATAGAAGGTTGAGAAGTCCATTCGATTCAATTCCCAATCTATGGTATGAACAAGTTAGGTTGAAGAGTCCCTTTCTTGTTGCATCAAGAAATTGGATAAAAAATATAGTGATTCTCTTTGTATCCAATTTCAATCTATCCATTTTATTTTCTGTTTCAATTTTAATGTATCTTTCTTATTCAATTTCAATTCATGTCATTTTGTTTATCGTTTTTGTGTATCATTTGGTATTAAAGTTCAGGTTTTAGATTAATCGTTATTAATCTATGTATGTTCTTTTTGTATCTAAAAAAAAAAGTCCAGTATTTCTCATGTCCTTTTTTATGTTCTTGTCTTTTTTGTTTGTATTTTATTATTATCTTGTCGTTTTTGTTGATTTTATATTTAAAAAAAATATACAATGCCAAAAAAATAAAAAAATACAAAAATACAAAACATTATCTTCTTTATATTTGTCCCTTTTTATATACTATTTTTTCAACTACAAAATTTGAGGATGAATCTTTTTTGAAGAAGAGGAGAATGATACGTACTTTAAATATTCGTAATATGAAGAGATTAAATATTATTTAAAAATTATTAGTTTATTTTGATGTATTTTGGTTTTTGTTTATTTAGTTACTAGATTAGGTTTTATGTTTGTGAACTTTAGGGTTTTCTTTGTTTTAACCTAATAAGAGGTTATAAACACCTCCTAAACTATTATAGTCGTAGTATTGAGTGATTAGAGATGCCAAAGCACGTTTTGGTTTCATGATGAAATCATGGTGTGGACAAGTGAGGTTGAGTGAGTCCTTCTCTTGTTATACGGAAAGTTTAGTAGAAAGTTGAAGAGTCCCTTTGATTCAATTCCCAAACTATGGTGTGAAGTGTGAACAAGTTAGGTTGAAGAGTCCCTTTCTTGTTGCATCAAGAAATTAGATAAAAAGTATATCCAATTTCAATATATCCCTTTTATTTTCTATTTCAATTTTAATGTATCTTTCTTATTCAATTTCAATTCATGTCATTTTGTTTACCTTTTTGCATATTATTAACATATTTGTATTAAAAGAAAATATTTTAATTTGAATTTCAAATCATCATTATTCACTTTGCTTGTTTTCAACGAAAAGAGTGTATCAATATGCTAGTTTTATCATCTACAATTCTACATACACAAAGCTAAGCTAATAATAATAAATGTTGGCATATAGTAAAAGTAAAATAAATGTTAGGAATTGATATGTATTAATTTTTTTGGGACTAAAATGTCCGCTTTTAAAATCCTTAGGGACTGATTTTGGTAATTAATTCGCCAAAAAATAAACTAGGGATTGATTTGTTTGCTGGAGTAAAACCTTGGAGATGGATCTGTGTATTAATTTTTCTTGGGAATTAAAATATCCACTTTTAAAATCTTTGCGGACTAATTTGAGTAATTATTAGGGTTGTTAATGAATAGGATAGGGTAGGATTTGGACACTACTCTAATCGTATTGGCGGGTTGAAAATTTTATTAAAACTCAATCATACCCTACCCAAAGAAAAAACAAATTTTTTAAACAAATATAAAATTCAATCATTCCAAATCTCATACATATTAATAAAATAAAAAATAAAAAATTAAGTTTAAATTAAGATTAAAAAATCTTAAAAAAATCTAACATAAAATTACAAATAATATAATGATTAAGTTTTTAATAAACTTGAAATAATATAAACAAAGATAAATATCTTCTCACACTTGTTATAAATATACTAAATTAATAATTAAATTAGTGGTTACTCTAAATTTTTATAAAAAGGAGATTGTGGCCAGCAAACCCACAGATAGGAGTAATTACTCAATATAATGATGAAGGTTGGGAATTAGAAGAAAGTTCAAATTGTTGATGTGAAAAAGAAATAAAAAAACGAATACAATTAGATTAGCATATGCTTCCAATTTAGGCACTTTTAGTTTTAGGCATGTAATTGACTGAAAATAAACTTGATTAAAAACCGAAGAGTCATGGATTTTTGTCCTTATACTCACATTTCTGCCAATGACTCAAAGTAATTGACTTTGCTGTATATTGTGTGGGTCCACACTCTCACAAAATTCACCAATGCATGTCCACTTTAAACTTCATAAATCGAATGATCAAAGTGTATATATAATAGGCTTCATTTACTTCACATTTTATATCACCAACCAGCAACTAAACATTCTTAACAATATTCCTCTAATGATGTTGTTTATTCCTAGAATTAGTTTGATCATTGTCATATCCATATTTTCGTATGTAGATAATAATACTGGGTTCTTGGAGGTTGAAATTAAATCCTTGAAAAGCTTAGGGGACTCCATTACCCTTGACCCAAATGAAACACCTGCAATTGATCTGGCATTCAATGTGATCCTTCTTCAAGCCTTCAGGTTCTTGATACTTCAAATTCATTTACTGGCCATATTCCTTATCAGTTTAAGTCATTGCACTCAACTCACTAAGCTTAGTCTCTTTGAGAATTCTCTCTTAGGTCCAATTCCTCCTGAGTTAGGAAACTTGAAAAGATTGCAGTATTCGGATTAGGAATTAACTTCTTGAATGGAACCCTTCATTTGAAAAACACTTGACTGGAAATATTTCATTTGAATCAGGTGAAATTCCTCTAGACACATTGATGTGCTTCATAATTTGAAGTTTCTAATCTTGAACTTCAACCATTGACATGGATCCATCCCTCCTAGCATTACCAATTGTATTAGCCTGGTAAATGTAAGTTTATCTTTAAATTCATTCACTGGCAAAATTCCTAAGGGCTTTTCTAGGATGTCTAATCTCACTTTAAAACCTGACATTCAAAATAATATCAGTTGAGATACTAGATTCTATCTCATGGCCTGATATTTTTTCTATGCAGACACTAATTAGATCTTCAAAATAGAAGCCAACACTTTGAGCCAGCTGATAACAATATTATCTTGCCAATTCAGAATGAAGCCACCTTTGGATTTGCTTATTCAGAATTTCAGATGATGGAAAATACTTCATCATTGTTTTATTTTCCAAGTATCTGTATTGGTTTTCCAATATATTTCTTGATGAGGGCTGAATGGATGAGATTCCTGAATCTAAAGTTCCATTTCCAACAGATCTGGGAACTTTAGTTTTGTACATGGTTTCTTGGCACCACCAAAGGGATGTACAAAAACACCTCAACTAGTCAAGCTTTTAATCAGCAGTAGTCTATACAATTTTGCTTACCCAACCTAACCATTTCATAATATAATATTTGTCAAGCTTTTAATCATCAATAGTCTATACTCATGACTTCTTTCAGTGTCTTCCACTTGATAATTAAATATACATCACTCTCTAAAGATTGTCTACACCAAAACCAATTCCTCCTACTCTTCTATACTGCAAATTGCAGTATTCCATTCCAACCATATATTTGCATAAAAAACAATTCCTAAACCGCCATTGTGGCACCCTAACATGCTTTCCATGTTCACTCCCCCATAATCAACTAGATTGTATTTCCACCTTTTGTTGATTATAAAAGCAATACATGTATCTAATAGACCATTTCAACTTTTAGGTAGAGAGTATATCATTCCATCAACTTCTCAAATGATTAAAGTAATGTATACCATTCCTTTATTTCAAATTTGATCAAGTATGCAATATCTCAATTTTTTCGGATCATAAGAGCTATCTACTCAAATCAAATTGGGTCAACTACATCATGTCAAATTTTGGATCAAATACGTCATGCCACTAACTTTTCAATTCATAAAAGCAATGTATACAATTCTTTACTTCAAATTGGGTCAAGTATGTAATCTCAAATTTTTCAGATCATAAAAGCTATCTTTTAAGATCAAATTAGGTCAAGTACATCATACCACCTTTAAATTGAGTCAAGTACATCATATCATCTTCTCATATCATAAAAGTAACCTATACCATCTTTATTTCAAATTGGATCCAAGTATATTATATATCAATCTTTAACTATGATTAGTTGATTACCATCATTGATCCTTCTCTTTATCCAGACTCAAAACCGACTATGTAAAAACCTTTGCAACAAAGTTGTATATAGGAAGAGTTACGAATGGCATGCATACCATGCTTCATAACATCTCAAACATATAGGTGTATAGCATTTCTTTTAACATGTTCAAAAGAGTCATGAACATAATCCCACGGTTTTACCATGCTCATACAAACAACAACAACAACAACAACAAAGCCTAAATCCTAATCCCTAAACCATGCCCATAAGATAAAACTAATTTGTTTATCCACAAATGACTCTAGCCTCCAACATTTTTCTAGTAGTTACATACCCACTCCACAATTATTTTCTAAATTCAAATGTTGAAACAATTTTTCAAGGAGCAAAACATTTTTATTTAATATGTTCAGTTGATGAACAATGCGAAATCATGACCAAAGTATATTAGTCAAACCATATTTTTCTACAGTCAAGCTGTTAAAAAAATCATGGGTCAAAGTCAAACACTGCACCAACCTCAAGATGCCTTCAGTATTGGGTTTTCAAGAAGCTAAACTGGATAGGTGCACAAGACTTGTTTTATGTAGTTAGAAGATATGCTTATCCAAGCTTCAGTGTCTTCCATTTGATAATCACACATCAATCTCTAAAGATTGTCTACACCAAAGGAATTCCTCCTACTCCTTTATACTGCAGTTTGCAGTATTCCCTTCACAATCATAGATTTGCATTAAATCAGCCCTTAAACCCTTTGTCATTGTAACACGCTAACATGCTTCCCATATTCAAGCCCCCCTAATCTATTCCCACCGCCACCATAAATTCAGTACATAATATCATAACATTATAAATTTTAGGGTCAAGTATAGATATCACCATCCTCTCAAACAAAAGAAGCTAACACCATCTATTTCAGATTCTAAGGTCAACTAAATTGTATTTCCATCTTTTTCGTTTATAAAAGCCACATGTCATCCAACCGACAATTTTAATTTTTGGGTTAAGTAGATTATGTCTCCTTTTTTCTCATATCATAAAAGCAAACAGATATCATCCTTTATTTCAAATTGGGTCCAAAAATGTCATATCAATCTTTTCAAGATCATAAAAAGCTATATTTACCATCATTCATCATAAAAGCAATTGTATATTATCCTTTTTTAAAATTGGGTCCAAGTATATCATATCTAGATCTTTTCAAGATCATAAAAAGCTATGTTTACCATCATTCATCATAAAAGCAAACATATATAATCTTTTTTTCAAATTGGGTCCAAGTATGTGGTATCTCGATCTTTTCAAGATCATAAAAGTCATGTTTACCATCATTCATCATAAGCAAATGTATCTCCATCTTTTCAAGATCATAAAAGCCATGTTTACCATCATCCATCATAAAAGCAAACCTATATCATCTTTTTTTCAAATTGGGTCCAAGTATGTCATATCTCGATCTTTAAAAGATCATAAAAGTCATGTTTACCATCATTCATCATAAAAACAAACGTATATCATTCTTTTTTCAAATTGGATCCAAGTATGTCATATCTCGATCTTTTCAAGATTATAAAAGCCATGTTTACCATCATCCATCCTTCTCTTTTATCCGGACTTGGAACCGGCTATGTAAAAACTTCTGCAACAAAGTTTTACATAGACAGAGTTATGAATTCCATGCATACGAGGTTTCACAACATTTTAAACATTTGAGTTGTATTAACATTTCTTTTAACACGTTCAAAAGAGTCATACATGTAATCGCAGAATTCTACCATGCCATCAGATCAACTACTTTGTTTATCCCATGAATTACTTAAGTCACATTGATATCCAACATCTTTTTAATAGTTATATACTCACCCCACAATTCTTTCCAAATTCAAATGTTAAAACAAATTTTTTCGAATGAAAATTACAAGAATTTTTATGAAGATATGCAGCGGAATCGTTTTATGTAGTTAAAAGATATGCTTATAAAGTGATCATCAAAAGAATTGTTTACCCATAATTCTTAGTGAAGACTGAAATCACAGTTGCTGGAATCTGTGCTTTGATCACCAACCTTAAAACACAAATGCCAAGAAGTTACATGTAGCAGTAGTAGTGACGAAACTATACCAAATATGACTACAACATTGCTTAACCCAACATATTTTCATTTTGCAAGGTCCTATATTATAAATAAGTAAATTCACATTGCAACTACAATATTTTAAAAATATAAACAGTTTAGGATCCTTTGATGAGAGAGTTTGGCAATCAATAATACAAAAAGTAGTAGAAACTCTAAAATTGAAACTTCTTGATTCTTGAGGCATTGCCATTAAATAACTAATAATGCAGCGAAAAAGTTTCTTTTTCTTCAAAAAAATCCATTATAACGTGCAAGAAAAAGAACAAAAGAAAGATACCCTCTTCATCCTCCTTCTCGTTGATGATACGACTTGGGTTCTTAAAAAATATAACCATCAACGTCTCGATGGGGACCCATCAACAGCAAAAGCTTCTTTCCCACCATTATTCTGCTTCTGAAAACACACCAACATTTTTTGTTTCCAAAACAGTTATGAACTTGTACAATTGTGAAAGGAAAACAAAACAAAAAAGGAGAGAAACATAGAGTGATGAATGAAGAATAATTCGCCTTGAAATCCTTGAGGAAGCGAGAGAGCCGATGCATCATGCATTGTGAAAGATCAAGAACCAATGGCATCACGAAATGTAGAGAAAGAGAGAAAAAAAGAACCCTAATGGCAATGCTCTATTGTTCCTTTCACCTGCAATATAATGCAACTACGCTATGTTGTTATGTCAATGCATAAATCAAAGCGACAATGATAATGAAAATAGAAAAGAAAAGAATAATATGATGCAATTTACAGAAATTATTTTTCATATATGAAATACACATCGGTGTTTTTGCTCAATATTAGGGAGGGAGGTATGGGTACCAAGTTCAATACACGGGGGGGCATGGTGACAGGGTCTGTCAACGGCGTGGCAGTTTTCCGACAACACGCGGTGGGCGTGGAAGTTCCTTGGCAACACGCGGTGGGTGTGTTGCCTGCAAATCAAGCAGCCGTTGCAGAGATTCCCGCGCCGTCCCAAGAAGCTGCAGTAACACGGGGTGGGCATGTTGGAGGTTGTCCGCATGCAGGGGACAGCTCCTCCACCCTAGTAAGCAGTGAACACAGCTGAAACTCTCTATAAATTGAGCCCCTCATACCCATTTCATGTATTCTGTGTAGCGAGCTTTCTGTGTTAACGAGAGAAGAAATGAAGTGAGGAAGAATAATAACATATTATCAATTATTTGGATCATCTAATTTATGTAAGTTGATAATTTTATTTTTTATATATTTAAATTTTTGTAATTTTTGTTATTGTTAATATCATATGAAAGTATAGTATTGTTATTATCTTAGTATTATTATTTTTTTGTATTTTATTAATATTTTTGAATTAGATTTTTATTTGTTTAATAATATNAATATTTAAATAAATAAATATTTTTTATTTATGATTAAAAATAACAATATTTATATTGATGTAAATTAGTATTATAAATATTTATTTGTAATAATTTTTATTTATTTAAACTAATATTTTAGTGAATAAATATATTTTTGTTGAACCAGTCTAACAGGAATCTGATGGTTCGTAAATTAGATTCGCCGTAGACGTATAATTCGATGGTCGAAAACTACTTACGCTCTATAGAATTCTACAACGTTTCTAGGATTTTGGTGATAAAAGAATTTTACCCCTTATTAGCTACTCTGGTGGAAAGGTGGAGACCAAAAACTCATACCTTCGTATTGCTGGTGAGTGAGGTTACTGTGACACTGGAAGATGTCGTTCATATATTTAGCCTACCCAATGATGGAGAGCCTGTGAGCGGCTAAACAGATAGTAGTAGCAACTTCTTACAAAGCCAGAGTATCGCGATATTCGGTCGCGAATCGGTTGTCAGTAGTTATTCGAAATCTTATATAAAGCTACGGACAACCGGTTCGCGACCGAATATTGCGATGCTCTGGCTCAGTAAGAAATCGCTACTACTATCTGTCCAGCCGCTCACAGGCTTTCCATCAATGGGTAGGCCAAATATATAGCAATATCTTCCTGTGTCACAATAACCTCACCCACCGACAATACAAAGGTATGAGTTTCTGGCTTCTACCTTTCTACCAGAGCAGCTAATAAAGAGTAAAATCCTCTTATCACCCCAATCCTTAAAACATGGTAGAATTCCGTTGAGCGTAAGTAGTTTTCGACCATTAGATTTCACGTCTGCGACAGATCCAATTTACGAACTATCAGATTCCTGTTAAGTTGGTTCAACAAAAATATATTTATTCACTAAATATTAGTTTAAATAAATAAAATTTATTACAAATAAATATTTATAATACTAATTTACATCAATATAAATATTGTTATTTCTAACCATAAAATAAAAAACATTTATTTATTTAAATATTATAAATAAATATTTATACTT
>NC_029780.3:8380228-8382829 GCF_000817695.3 Arachis duranensis | reverse complement strand
AGTTTATTTTTTTAATATTTTTTAACATATATAAGTTATAATTTATTGATATAGAATTATAGATTATGTTCCTAGTATTTGAGCCAGCTCGTGAGCTCGAGCTAGCTCGTGAGCTTTCGGTGAGCCGAGTTTGAGCTTAAGAAATAGGCTCGATTGTTAATGAGCCGAGCCGTGAGCCAAGCTCGATTTTTGTGAGCCGAGCTTGAGCTTGGTCTAGCTCGGCTCAGCTCGGCTCACTTCCAGCCCTAGTTGAACTTAACACCCACAAAGCGACAAAACATCTCCCTCTCCAATATTGAGCAAAAACACCAATACGAATTTCATATGAAAAATAATTTCTATCATTTATTTTTCTTGTTTTTCTTTTGTATTAGTCTAATCATTGAGAATATTATAAACTATAACAATAATTATATATATTTATTTAAATTTCTCATATTGACCGATGCACAGCTTTCATCATTTTAGTTCTTCAAATCCAAAATTCACTATATTGGTCTCCAACTCTGGATACCATACTGATCTTTGGATCTTTTCTAGCACTAAGTGGCGAATAAAGTGCTGAGCTCACTCTGACTTGCCATGCTGGCACATGGTTAAACAACTTCGTTTTACTTGTTTGAGTGCAAAACAAAATGACGTAATTTATCCTTGTGTCTATCATAGCAAGTAAGAACTAGCTAAGTATTCCGGTCATTGACTCGACGCCAGAAAGGGTCTAAGGATCAAAATGGTGCCTGGACCAAAATCTCAGGAATCAATATAGTGAATTTTAAATCTGAAAGACTAAAATCATACGAAATGACAACTAATAATAACCAAGAATATAAGAATTAAAATAGAAAAAGATGAATTGAAATTAAAAATAGAAAATAAAAAATAAAAGAATAAGTTGAAATTGAATAAAAAGAGAATCAGTCTATTTTTTATCCAATTTCCTGATGCAACAAGAAAATGACTCCTCAACCTAACTTGTCCACACCATAATTTGGAAATTGAATCGAAGAGACTCACTCAACTTCACTTGTTCACATCATAGTTTCATCACAAATTTAAAAGGGGAGTTTCCAAATCCCTAATCACTGAATATGATGACTACAATAATTTAGAAGATATTTATAACCTCTTATTAGGTTAAAATAATAAAAATTCTAAACCCACTAACATAAAATCTAACCTAGTACTAAATAAATAAAAATCGAAATATATCAAATTAAATTGAATATTCTAAAAATAAAAACTAATAATTTTTAAATAATACTTAAACTCTCCATATTACGAATATTTAAAATACGTATTAAAAATGATAAAATCAGTTAATCTTAATGACTATTATAAAAATTTAGTCAATGAATTGACATTATATCATTCAATCACATTCATTTATTTAAATAATTAGTTATAAAATTAACATAAAAAATAATTATTTTTATTGACGTAATATTAAATAATTGAAAACAAGCACGAGTAAAATTGCTTACATCAAAATTAAATTCAATGTTAAAAGCAATTAGATTTGGATTTCTGTCATTTTGTATACTCACGTTATAAAAATATTTTAAGCAAATATCCAGTCATGTATGGAAATGATAGGTAATAGTTTCGATTAAATTACTTGAATAATGATTTGATTTACACGTTATCCATTGACGTTTTCATGAACTTAACAAAAACAAGTACGTATATCATTGATATTTGGGTAAGCAACTATCAACATAAAAGTCTCGGAGATTTTGGAATTCGGTTAAGTTTATTGATGTTTATAATTCAATTACTCTGTCTAAAATTAAAGGTGCGTAATAATTAAAATTTTTAATTTAATTTGTTTAAAAATGAGAAAAGATAAAAAAAATAATAATTCAAAAAATAATTAAAGGAGAAATGAGAGAAAAAAAAAATAGATTAGGATGAATAAAAAAATAATATAAAAAGAAAAAAAAAAGAAAGAGAAGTTAAAGAGAAGGAAAAAGGGACGGTGAAAAATGAAAAAAAAAACTGAAAAACAAAGAAAATGAGATGAGATTATTTTTATTATATATATAGACATCATCAAAAAATTTACCCATTATTTGTAAAAGCATATCTATCATGTTCTATAATTTTTTTTTTTTGGTTCATCTTCATGCTTTATAAATGAATACACTTCTAGAGAGCCTTAATTTAATTTTATATTGGTGAAAATTCAGGTGAAGTTAACTACACGTAAAGTTGATACCTGAGAGATAAAAATTTAGTCAAATCAGTCAAATTATCTAACAGCTCTCAGGCATCAACTTCACGTAAAGTCGACTGCACCTGAGTTTCCACCTTCTATATTATATAAATTTAGATTAACTGAATCTTGTTAGAACTTAGAATTGTTTAAATGTTATTATTTTAAGATTATCTAGGTTAAATTATCAAAAATAAAATTGAAAAATAAAAGTATATTTTGATCTTTGAGTATAATTATTGAAAAACTCATTAAATTTTAGATTTCATTAATCATTTTCACTTGATAGCTAGGTATACATCATACGTGTTAACAAAACAAATATATGTATAACATACACGAAACTAATTAAAAGATTAATTGTTTCTACCGAACCCGATCGTTAAAAA
>NC_029780.3:8337825-8380198 GCF_000817695.3 Arachis duranensis | reverse complement strand
CGTTAAAAAAAAAAAAAAAATCCAAGTCAGCATCATTTGGAGATTCAGACGTATCAACATTTTTCTATAAATATCACCACATCACAGGTAATTGATCATTTTGTTCTAACTACACTTTACTAAAATGCCTGTTAATTGACATCGAAGTCCTTAGCAGTAATAAAAATAATGGTTAATATATTTATTGATATTAGATATTAATTTTAATTATCCAATTTTTGATAAATATTTTTTTAATAATTACAAAAAATATATAATTATCATAATAATATATAATAATAATAATGACAAATATATAATTATTTTAAAATTTAAATAAAATATGGTGTGTAATATGTATTGTTATTAAAAATTTGTTATAAAAAATTAATTTTATTATAACGAGACACTCGAATTCATTTTTGGATCCAAATGAACTTTAAATAAAATAAGAAATGAACCGAAATTATTTAATGATGGTACCAGAGAAAATCAGAAATAATAAAAATATTAGTAAAATGTTGATTGTTGGTGATGACAATAACGAAAGAGAAAGATAACGAAAAAAGAAAAGAAAAAAAAGAAGTGACAGCAATAAAACATACACGCGTAAATTTAAAATATTTAGTTAGACTTAGATTAGGATTATGACTTGAATGTAGAGTTTTATATTTATTGTATTATTATATCATTTACATCATAATTTAAAACTTTATGTTGACAAGAAAAATTGTCTTGTTTTAATAAAGTATATTTAATTTTACGTTCTAAGTGAAGTTATTTAATGGTTCAAATTTAACCTTCTTTTAAATGTGAAACATTATACCTTTAATTTACTTTTATTTAAGCGTACGTCAGCGAATCTTACATTTTAATCTAGTAAATTAGAACAAATAAGAAAAGGAAATAGGGTGCTAGAGAACATAAACAGATCAATTCTGCTCGAATCATAATAAACTTTGGATATTATTGATAGATAAGTTTTTTTTTAAATACTAAAACAGTATATATATTATTGACTTACAAAATAATAAATTCCAAAAGATTTAGATGCACACAGTACATGCATGAATATAAAAAGGAAATACTCTCGACTAACCACACTTAAACAATGATATATAATAGCCTCACAAATAAAGAGAAACATCCCTTGCATTTTTTTAAAGTATTATTTTATCCTCCATGTTTAGGGTCAACTTTTAATTTAATTTTTAATATTTTAAATATTATATTTTTATTCAAAAAAATGTTAAATAAGTTCAGTGATTCTAACATTATATTTGACATTAATAATTAACAGAATAAATAATATAATTGTTAATAACATTACTAATTAAGTGATACTTTTAAATATATGTTAAAAAAATATAATCAAAATTTTTTTTATGAGTAAAGGGGCATAAAGTCCAAGAAACAGAGAAATTACATAGAAATCATTCTAGCAAATTTAATTCCAGATGCATCTGTCATAAGCGTCGCAGAGAGAAACGCCAGAGGAAAAGAGAAACACATAAATCCAATCTGACAGAGGTGAGCCTTCTTAGCCAACAGATCTGCACAAAAATTCCTTTCTCTGTAGACATAAGAGACACAAACATCCCATGGATGAGCAAGAAACAGCTTGATGGCACGCAATAGGGGAGTTCCTGCAATTCTAGAGGGAGCCATGTTCTGAACAAAATTGGAAGCACAGAGGGAGTCCGTCTCAACCAGGAGCTTCCCAATGCCTAGCTCACGAGCCAGCTTAATCCCTGCGTACAAGCCCCATAATTCAGCCAAGGTGATAGAGCAATTCCCCAAATTCATCATGAACCCTGCAATCATTCTGCCCTGACAGTCTCTAATCAGACCACAACAACTCGCCATGCTTGCTGAGGCATAACAGAGCTATCGACGTTCAGTTTAAACTAGGGGTGTAATCGGTTCGGTTTGGTTCGGTTTTGGACCGAAAACCAACCGAACCGACCTGATCGGTTGAACGTTAATATCAACCATTCGGTTGGCTGCTTTCTGGACAACCGAACCGAACCGAACCGAACCAACAGCGATTTGGTTCGGTCGGTTTTTTCGATTTTTTTATACCTAATAAACAGAATTTAAAATATCATAAAATAAAGTTTAAAACCTTCAATAAATCAGAATAACAATAGTATATCACATTCAAATCCAGTACAAATTCAACTTAATTAAATATAAAACAAAAGCAATTAAAAATGTCTAACAAAACAACAAAAATAAACACACTTTAAAACAAATAAAAACCAAACAGCCAATCAACCACCATGCTTAATCTGAATCCACACCAGACTCATCCTCATCTTCTCCGGTTGGTGCAATTTCTACAAAAATAAAACAAGAAAATCAATATAGATTATAAATATAATATAGATTATAGATTATAAACATAAACCATGAAAGGAACTACAAATTTCTTTTTTGCATACCTAATTCAAGTTTCTCAAACTCTTCAATAAGCTCCTCAAAATTAGTTGTCATTGGAGAAGCACGAAGCCAATTTTGTGTGCATATCAATGCCTCAACTGTCTTTGGAGTTAAAGAACTCCTATAGTTGTTAAGCACTCTTTCACCAGTGCTAAAAGCTGATTCTGAAGCAACAGTTGAGACCGGCATTGCTAAGACATCTCTAACTATTTGGGATAAGATAGGATACTTGCTAGAATTTACCTTCCACCAATTCAATATGTCAAAAGTATTTTGATCACCAGGCTTCTCTAAACCATCCATCAAATACAAATCCACCTCATTCTTGTTGATGATCTCATGAAAATGCACCTCCTTAAAAAAATCACCAGCCATGTCGCCATCAGGTACTCCCACATCTGATGCACCATCCATTGTTGTTGAAGTAAAAGATCTTCCCCTATTATTTGCATTCATATAGAATTCAAACATCTTGGAGAAGGTTTCTTTCACTTTTGCACCCAAAAAATCAGCATCATCCTTATCATATAGCTTTTCAAAGCTAAAGTTGACAAACTTCAACTTGTATCTAGGATCAAGAATCACAGCAACAAAAATCATCATGTTGATATTTTTAATGTTACCCCAGTACTTGTCATACTTAAGCTTCATCCTCTCAGCCATACTCCCAAGTAATGGATCTCGACTACCACAAGAAGCTTTGAACACACGCAAAATCTTACAAAACTCATGAAAATATTGAGAAGAAGTCACAAGCAAACTACCAGACACACTCTTTGTAACATCATGAAAAATTTTCAAGAATTCCATAAAGTGTTTTGCATTGTCCCAATCAATATTCCTCAGAATACCACATTGCATTAGAGCATATTCTGTATCTCTCTCCCCTAACCTCTTGAACGCCTTTTGAAACTTCAAACCACTTTCAAGCATGGTGTATGTAGAGTTCCATCTAGTGGGAACATCGAGTTGGACAGTACACTTGTCTTGTATCCTAGCTTTCTTAATGAAATTTTTGAACCTATTCATACGACTAGGGGAAGCACGCACATATCTAATAGCATTTCTTATCTTGCTAATAGATTCATGCATCTCTTTCAATCCATCATTAACAACAAGATTAAGAATATGTGCACAACACCTAACATGCAAATGCTCTCCTTTCAAAGGATGTAAATTCCAATCTTCCATTCTAGTTCTTAGGTAAGATATTGCAGTATAATTAGAACTAGCGTTATCAACAGTAATTGTGAACACTCTAGATATCCCCGACCCCAAAAGACATCTCTCAATCTTTCTACCAATTGTTTCTCCCTTGTGGTTTTTAATAAGACAAAAATTAATAATCCTCTTTTGCAATTTCCAATCATGATCAATGTAATGAGCAGTGAGACACATATAATTCAGATTTTGCACAAAAGTCCAATAATCAGTAGTTAAACAAACAGATTGATTCGGTTGCTTGAACACAGTTTTCAACCTATTCTTCTCACTAATATAGAGATTCCAACAGTCCTTAGCAACAGTAATCCTTCCCGGAAGTGGAAATCTAGGTTGCACAATACTCATATAGAATCTAAATCCCTCCCCCTCAACAAACTTAAATGGTAGCTCATCAACAATTATCATCCTAGCAAGGGCTTTTCTACACATTTCAGCATCAAAAGTAACTGTAGTAAATACCCCTTCACCCTCTTTTTTTTGTTGGAAGGTAAGGATTGTTTGACTAGGGTCACCCGACTCCCTAGGAAATTTTTTACATTGGTTCAACAAATGATAACACATATTAGTTGTACCATTTCTATGAGAGTCACATGTATATGATGCACCACACCAATTACATTTAGCCCTAGGATGTGATGGCTTGGACTTAGGATCCCTTGTAAAGTGTTCCCAAGTCCAAGATCTAGGTCTAGAAGGTTTTCTGTTACCTTCATTAGCTTCATCCTTGCTATCCTCTTCATTAGTTTCCACAGTGCTTGGAGATGGATTTGTTGGAGTTGCTCCCGGAGTTGCACCCACATTAGTTGAATGAACCTTCCTCTTCTTTGATCTAGGATGGGGCGGGGGTTTGGTAAGCACGCCGCTGTCCGTTGAAGAACATACCGCGGACTCAACAATTTTACCCCCAATAAGAGGCGTCCGCTCACTGGGCACCTCATTGCTTGTTGGCTGCATATATATATAAACAGAACAATGAAAAATTAAGGTTTTTAATTCATGAATAGCACCAAAAGTATTGTTTCCAGCAACAAAACAAGCATCATTAACAGCTCTAACAGTCTACCAAAACAAGCATCATTAACAGCTCAAACAGTCCACCAAAACAAACATCATTTAATACTCACCAACTGCCATATAATCAACAGAATTTAAATTCATTAACAGCTCTAACAGTCCACCAAAACAAGCATCATTAACAGCTCAAACAGTCCACCAAAACAAGCATCATTTAATACTCACCAACTGCCATATAATCAACAGAATTTAAATTCATTAACAGCTCTAACAGTCCACCAAAACAAGCATCATTAACAGCTCAAACAGTCCACCAAAACAAGCATCATTTAATACTCACCAACTGCCATATGATGAATTCATTAACAGCTCTAACAGTCCACCAAAACAAGCATCATTACAGAAAATTACTCTACACAAATTACTCTAATGATTCAGCCATTGCACAAAATCTTCACATTAAAGGATCTTGGTTCCTTATCATATTTTCTTGGAATTGAAGTTCATAGAACAGATTCTATACAGTTTGTCCCAAACAAAATATATAATAGACCTTCTATCAAAATTGGGAATGAGTGAAGCTAGTCCAATGCCTATCTCAATGATTTCATCCCTAAAATTACTATCAACTGCCACTTTTAGCCGGTTTATGCATAGTCCACTAAAGCTGAATTCTAAAGCTTGACAGCTGGTGAAGCAGAGATCACATGGGTTTAGAATCTACTTCAAAAATTAAACATCAAACTTCATATTATCTCACAAGCAATGTATTCAATGAATGTCTCTATTTTTCATCCAGAAAAAAATTAAAATAAAAAAATAAAGCGATGCATTATCCTGTGAGTTCTTGATGCAGCCAATACAAACAGAATTTCTAGCTACAGAATTTCTAAAAAACATAACCACAAAGGCACAAACAGAATTTCTCAAAATCATAACCACAAACAGAATTTGTAAAAATAATTGTTCAGGTTAAATCAAACACAATATCACTAAACAGAATCTCTAAAAATAATTGTTCAGAATTTCTAACCTCCGAAGAAGACATTGTGGAGTTGCTTTCTGCAGGAGATGGCTTGGTGACAGGAGTGCTGCTCGTCGCTCGATTTGGACTGCGACGGCCACTGGAGTCTTGCTTGGCGACTGGACTGCTGCTCGGTGACAGGACTGCTTCTCGGTGAATGGATTGCTCCTCGGCGACGGTGACCCAGCGAGGCAGCGACGGCGACCCAGCGACGGCGACCCTGCGACGGCGATGACTGAAGACAAGAAGAGAGGAAGAGAAGCTAGGGTTCTCCTTCAGGGTCTCCTTCTCTCGAGCATGGTGGAATCGAAGGTGGAACTGTGGAAGTGTGGAACCGTGGAAGAGAAGAACAGAGGAAGAAAGTTAGGGCTCCGGATTCGCCGTTCGCGTAAAAGAGAGGAAGAAGGCTAGGGTTGTGTGTGAAGTTGCCCTTTTATACCTAGGTTAAAGGGTAACTTAGTAAAAACACACCATTGAACCTTCATTTTTCGGTTCGGTCCGATTCGGTTCGGTTTCTGCTGAGTCAACCGAAAACCGAACCGAACCGATCGATTTACTTCGAAAAAAACAAAAAAAATCGATTTTTTCGGTTTTCTAATCGGTTGTTGTAAAATTCGGTTCGGTTCTGCGGTAATTATCGGTCCGGTTCGATAATTTACACCCTTAGTTTAAACCAACCCTCAGTTGGGGTTCCCACCCAATCATATCTTCTCTACTGGTACTCAGCGTTGAAACTTCTGCTTCAAAAATGGCGAGACAATCCTCGTAGTTCTTGGCCAGGTAAATAACTTGATTAAGTAAAGTATTTGGATTAGAGGAACATTTTGAAATATGAGTTCATTCCTACTTTTTCAAACATCTTCTTCTTGCTTATAACACTTCTCTTCAATTTTATTTTTGTACAAAATTCTAAATCCTAACCATCAGTCACTAAAACACTTTAAAATCAAAAGAAAATTTTTTATATTAGTAATCGTTGGTAGATTAATTTTATTAAAGTATATTCAATTTTAAATTAAATATTCTTTTAAATTAGAATCAAATTCTCTAATTTTTATTATAAAAATAAAAAATTTAAAAATTAAAATCAAACCTTTGATATTTTTTTAAAAAATAAAAAATTTAAAAATTAAAATCATACCTTCTAATTTTACTTTCTACTAAACGATTCTTATATTTTAAAGAAAAAAAAATAATTTATTTAAAAAAAAGGTGAGCCTATATGAACAAACATTTGTTATTATATATTTCTACCAAATGTCGCAACCTAAATTTCATTGTTAACACCAATTACGTTTTCAGGTGGCTAAGCTTGAATTCATGTATGGTTTCTTACTTTCTTTGTTATTTAAATGTTTTTTTTTCTACCCATTAAGTTCCCTCTCTGCATTTGGAAGCACCTCTAAATCGGCACCAATTAAAATTTTTTCACGGGAACCTTTTTTACAATTTAAATTTCTACAAATTCAAAGTTTTTTTCTGGTGTAGACAAATCAAAGTTTGAGGCATTTATTATTTTATTTTATTTTATTTTTGTCTTTTTTACTGCAATCCATAGGCTAATCAATTAAAACAATCCGAGACATTTCCCCTAAAATATGATTCTTTCCTTTTTTAATTTAGATGTCACAAAAATTAATTAATAGATCCATCCATACTTACCAATTTAGATTAGTCAAATGGTCAGCTCACTCGTCCATTTAAATAAGTGTTGGAGATTTACAATAACCCACTGACTAGCGGTAGACCTTTTTTTTAATTTTGCGACGATTTTTGACCCTTATAAAATGCGTTACAGTAATTCCAAAAATCAACACAGTTTCATGTTTTATTATGTAACTATTTCTTGTTTTTTTTATCCTTGTAAATTCAGAATTTGAATGCCCTAAAACTTTCACTCAGAACCATGAAAGTTTGATTATAAAGCATGGAATTGTGTTGCCGAAAATTTTAATGTTCTTAATACTAATAAGATTGTTATACTAGAAATAACTTATAGTTCTTGTGAAATGAATAAGGTGACCAAAGATGGATCTTACACTACTTTTCTTTTTTATTTATTGGATTACTAATTTGTCATAGAAAGGTAAAAGAGTTTTCATCCATTCAAGATTGCCGAACATGTTCTTGGTATAATTAAAGTTCAAGTGTATATATATTAGAATATTAGTGAAATAATTAGTCAGCTATATAACACAGTCATTGATTATTTTATTTCCTGTTAGTACATGCCTTATTTAAATCACTAGTAAGTGCGAAAGATGCAACATATAGGAGAAGAATCAATATTAGTCTTATTTTGGTCCTTAAAATTTTAATCGATTTAATTTAAGTTTTTAATTTTTAATAAATGACTCACATTAATTTTTCTATTAATTTTTATTAATAGTACATTTACTTAAAATATTAAGTGATACATAAATTTATTATGTGGTTTGATAAAATTTTGTTGACATAAAAAAAGTTTGTTTAAACTCAATTAGTTTCTTTTAATACACAAAATTCTATAAGTGCCAAATTTTTAACCTGAGATTTGGATGTTGGAGAAAATGATAAAAAGTAATAACCAAAATTTTAGAAACCGCAACAGATCTCGTTCACATAAAAATTTGGAAAGAAATTCAAATCGAGCTAGAGTTGGAAAGGTTTCACACTGTGTGGTTGTAAAATGCGTTTCATTTTTTGTTGGTATGGAACAGAAGTAAATTCAGAGAAACTATTTTTTGGATGTCCAAACTATCATATAAATTCTTGAATTGCTTCCTTTTTGACTTGACCTCTTCTTTTTCTAATACAAGCACAATTTATTTTGTGATTTTTGTTGTGACAGATCTCTGAAAATAGATGGTGTGGACTTTTTGTGTGGACAAATGGTGAGAAAAAATAAAACATGACTGAGAGACATGAAAATGAAAATAGCATTAAGTATTGGAAGATGAATGTGGGTTGGAAGATTAGTACAATAGAAGCTGACATAGGATTTTAAAAGTATGGAATAGTATTTTGAATTTTTCTCTTGTTTTATTTGTTATTGCAGTCATTGGCTTTAGTTTGGGTGTAGGAAAGTGATGAATGAAATTGAATTAATGTTACTATAATTATGTTTTTTTCAATACAAATCTGTTTTGTAAATTGTAAGTTGTGACTAAACCTACAAATTCAGTGAGAATATTACAAATATGTATGATTCTGTAAATTGAAGTTGTAAAATGGTAAGGATAAACAAGAGACTGATCAGGTATATTACAAATCTGCAAATAAAATTAATGAACTAACTCGTCATATATATACCAAATCTTTCTTTAGAACAGAAAATGTAAAAATTCATATACAAAAGTGATCATTGTAATAATAATTACACAATTTTTTACTATCTATAATTAACAGTTATGCATTATCACAATGACAAACATAATCTATTTACTCATTCATGAATTTTTTATTTTATATTTTCATAAATAAATATCATTACAAAAAATTTAAGCAATGTATTTGTCAAAAAAACATAGTTAACACTAATCACAGTAAAAGCTCGGCTACTGGAATCGTCTATAAGGAGAAATTGGTACATAAAGAAGTAGTAGACTTCACTAATTTGGATGTGCTTTCTTCTCTGTAACACAATTAACATTAATCATATGCAGTCTTTTAAAAAAGAAGAACCTTAACATACAGATGAAGAGGATCAATGACTAAAATTATATACTTTCACAATGCACCCAATACATTTGAGTATCAAATAGAGCACAAATTAATGGCTTATAAACCCCAATCATGAGAAGACACAAAACATAACATTCAACCCAAACGTAAAATACTTGTGTTACTAACCTTTTTGGGAGAAATGGTGGTGCACAAGTTCTTCTTCCTCGTCCTAGCAAACGAAAACGTATGCGATGAACTTTGCCGGCGAACTACACTAGTAGCGACATTGATCTTCCACAGTATGGTGCATGCAAGATGATGAAGAAAAAGAAGAAGAGATTCTCTTTTTGAGTGGTTTGATCATTGGTAATGAATATTATTGAATTTTAATCCTAAGATGGCTAACACGATATCGTTTAAAGAGAGATTACGCACCAAGGAAAAAATGATATCGTTTAATAAGACTAGGTGTCAGATTCACGTGTCACTTAACATTTTAATACCGTTAATAAAGATTGACAAAAAAGTTAACATGAGTCACTTATTAAAAACTAAAAATTTAAATTAGGTCAATTAAAATTTTAAGGACCAATTTAACTTTGTTCCTAAATTTTAAAAATCATTTGGAGTATTAACTCCGTCCTACTCCTACTAAATTCTCACTATAAGTATTATTAATTTATTATTATCCCAAGGGACAAAACAAAAGTTATGTTATTAATAGTTAGAAGGATTTTAAATTCAGATAATATTGTGTGAATAGTGAAAATTGTTTTACGGCAGAAAAAAATAAAAATAAACAAACATACATCATATCATATGCAATACATATTTTTTTGGGTAAAAAATCATAATAAGTCAAGGCAAGAAGTGTGTAACGTAAATACGCCAAACCGAAAATTGTTTCAGCAATAAGCCAAACATTATCTTTATGTAATTCGAACCAATGTGGTTCGAACTACAAACCTTAGTAAATCGAACCAGGGTGGTTCGAATTAGGGGAGAGGAAGTTTGAACGTAATTCGAACCAAGATGGTTCGAACTCATCATGCACGTAATTCGAACTGGTCTAGCTCGAATTATTCATTCGAAACCAAACCATGTAATTCGAACCAACCTGGTTCGAATTACCCTTGGCATGCTCCTTCATAATTCGAACCAAGGTGGTTCGAATTAGGGGTGATTCGGCTATATAAGGAGTTCGAATCACCCTCATTCGAACTATTATTCCTCCCCCTACCCCACAAAATCTCAGAGAAAACGACCCAGATTCTCTCCGAGGAAGACCTGAACGGAATACTCTGCTCATGGGGAATGATCAGGCACGGTTATATCTCTTGGATGGAGTCGCTCATATAGCCGGGGTCATCAACGAGGAGGTTAGTACGGAACTATTTTTGATTCTAGCGGTATTTGTGCCTTAGTGGTTTTGCATGTGGGTTAGATGGTGGTTTATGTTAGTGGTTTATGTAGGTGGTTTATGTTAGTGGTTTAAGTTAGCGGTTTAAGTTAGTGGTTTATGTTAGTGGTTTAAGTTAGTGGTTTCTGTTGGTGGTTTATGTTGGTGGTTTATGTTGGTGGTTTATGTTAGTGGTTTAAGTTAGCGGTTTAAGTTAGTGGTTTATGCTAGTGGTTTAGGTTTGTGGTTTAGGGTAGTGGTTTATGTTAGTGGTTTATGTTAGTGGTTTAAGTTAGTGGTTTCTGTTGGTGGTTTATGTTGGTGGTTTATGTTAGCGGTTTTTGCGAGTGGTTTATGCAAGCGGTTTATGTTAGTGGTTTAGGGTATGTGGTTTTATTTAGCAGAATGGTTTGTTGAGGATTTATCGTGCTGATTACGGTTGTGGTTGGTTTCTATGCTGGTTCTAACTATGCGGTTCATTTTGTGCGCAGCCCCAGCGATGCATTAGGAGCATGCGGCGGCAGCAGGGCATGCGACTTGATGACAGATACGTTCCGTACTTGCAGATGGCAGGTCTATACCATCTTGCAAGGCTGAACGACTGATGGTTCCGGCTAGACGAGGCCCTTGTCAGTGCATTCGTGGAGCGATGGCGTCCCAAGATGCACACCTTCCATATGCCGTTCGGAGAGTGCACGATCACACTTCAGGACGTGGCATACCAGCTGGGTTTGCCAGTGGACGGCCGTTACGTGAGCGGGTGCTTGTCAGAGTTCCATATATACATCGAGGGTGGCCGTCCAGCCTGGGTCTGGTTCCAGGAGTTGCTCGGAGTTATACCTCCTCCCAGTCAGGTTCAGAAGTACGCAGTGAACTGCAGCTGATTTCAGGAGACTTTCGGTGAGTGCCCTGAGGATGCAGATGATGAGACTATGCGCCGATATGTCCGTGCGTACATCATGATGTTGTTGGGCACGCAGCTGTTTGCGGACAAGTCAGGGAACCGGATTCACATCAGATGGCTTCCGTACGTAGCGAGGCTGGAGGAGCAGGTTACCTACAGCTAGGGTTCTGCCGCACTGGCTTGGTTGTACCGGTGCATGTGCCGAGTGGCGAATAGACATGTCGTCAAGTTAGTGGGCCCGCTTCAGCTACTTCAGTCTTGGATCTTTTGGCGCTTTCCTCGGTTTAGGCCTGCAGGATATGAGGAGTTGAGCTGGCCGTTGGCCTCGAGGTACTATACTAGGCCTTATCTATTTCAATTTGACATACATAACTGTGTATTCATTAATATTCTATTGCATAATTTGAACACATATTTCAGTAGATGTAACACATGTGTATGGTGCAGATGGTCAGGTTACAACCCTTCCGGGAGCGAGAAGGGTCCTAGAGTGCAGAAGTGGAGGCTCAGGATAGACCGGTTACAGGACAGGGAGGTGAGTATGCTAGTTAACAAGTGTCCTTTTATAATCAAACTTTTCTAGTTGTGTCCTACAGTTGCCCTGACAAGGGTGAGTTCCTTTTGCAGTTTATATGGATGCCGTACAGTAGCCCCGACGTACTTCAGGTTGTGCATCCAGAGGTTTTGGAGCCTCGGCATATGGCGTTGTGGCGCTCTGTGACCGCACTGATCTACTTTGCTGTCATAGAGTGGCATCAGATAGATCGTGTTCTTCTGCAGTTTGGAGGGGTACAGCCCCCTCCGCATCCCGCCCTGAACATTGACTTTCTGATGTCCAAGGACGGGAGAGGCGGCGATCGATGGTTCCCGTCTACTTTGCAGAAGTGGCATCTCCTTTGGGACTCTCGTCAGGACTGTGTGCTGAGGTTCGACGTTGTTGCCGACCCCGAACCGTCGCATGCGTTCCTTGATTGGTGGAGTCAGCATGGGAAGAGGTTCTTGTCTCTGGAGACGCAGTTGGGGGATCCTAGAGCAGTTTCGATTCCAGTTGAGGCCTCACAGCGGGGTCCGGGGTGAGTTCCTGACATAGATCGTCCTAAGAACGTGCCGGACAAGCATAGGGTTGAGAGGGGGATGGGTGTGGGGACACGGCGGAGCCAGCGTGAGTGGAGGTGGCCTGATCATGCTGTGCACAATGATTACGACGCCGGTCCCGCTAGAGGCGGACGACGAGGCCAGGGAGGTAGGGCGAGGGGGCGTGCTGACCATGGGGACGATGACGACGATCAGCATGGGCACGTTGGCGGGGGTGGTTCAGGGGCTGCTGCAGCTGCTGGTACTAGCACACACGATGAGGGTCATGCAGGTGAGTGGTATGGTACAGGGATGGGTGACGGGGCTGACACAGGTGACGCTGTACTTGGATCAGGCCCTCTTGGAGATTACTTTGTTGGTGTGCCAGCCGATGACCAGCCTGAGCAGGGGGGTACACCTTGGCGCATCTCGGGATCACAGTGGTCAGACTTTATTGGGTCAGACACGCTTGTTGGGGACTTCGGGAGTCCACGCTTCCTAGAGGAGATCACCGCCATCATGCATGGGGACGTGACTCCCCGCAGTGGTGGTCAGACCTCAGGCACACAGGCCCCGTTAGATGTTGATCTGAATGAGCCTCCATCCTCATCTGCTGGTCACCAGTTCTGTCTCGGAGGTACTCCTCCATCCGCCTTCACCGCTGCATCAGAGTCTGTTGCAGGGCTTTCGGCGGCACCCCTGCATGTTGCGCCACCATCACAGCCTGCCCCACAGGAGGATGGGGATGATATCGAGGATGAAGAGCCGTTTATCTGCCGAGGTCACGGGTAGCCCGTCGCTGTGGTACTGGCTCACATCTGTTTAGATGATTCACGTTTCATGTATTTTGTTCCCTAAAGTTCAATCATGTATGATAGTGATATGTACTTTTCTTGTTATGTTATAGTCTGTTCACCTATGTTTTTTGTTATTTGTGTTGTCGGACATTGACTATTTAGAATCAATGAATCATGAAACAGTTTAGTGTTTATTTTTACTTATTAAATTTTGCATATACGGAACATGTAGCAGTACTCATAATGAAAGAAGACATATTCATTACTACTCGCAACAATCAAAGTACAATGTATAAAGATCAACTAGTTATATACATGCTCAAACATTGCATCTAACAGGAAAACTTAAATGTAAATAATACTAACACTAACAACATGCGCACTAATGGCGGCCTGTCTGAGACGATCTTCCAACCTGTGGGCAACTACGTCGTGTGTGTCCGGGTTGGCGACATAGGCCGCACCTCTTTGGCCAACTCGGATCTGCCTCGTCCATATTCGTCCGTATCCTAGTGGATCTAGGATGACCCTCTCTCGCACGCCTCTTGTCAGGGTCTGGAATCACCGTGGGCCCGTCGTAAGGTGGCCAAAAGCCCTCCGGGATCGGAGGTGTGAATCCCATCCGATACACACTGAACACCGAGCTAATCTGATAGACGCTGTGAACGTAAGAGGTCTAGGTGACCCGTGAGTAGGCACAGCATGCAAGGGCGTGCTGACACGGGAAATGAAGAGCCTGGAAGTACCCGCAATCACATGTCCGAGAGGCAAGTGATACTCTGTAAGTACCCAAGGAGAAAGAACCAGTCGGAGTGGTCTCTGCTACAGTGAACTCGGAGTTATCCCGGTCATACAGCGTCACCGTGAAGCATCTGGCCGTCTTCAAGTTGGCCTCAATACACTTCACCAAATGCTGACTGAATTGTTGTCCTGTTCCCATCTGGGCCTCAGCCTCTCTCCCCTTGCGAACAAACAGTTCCGCAAGCCTACAATATGTTGCCTTCACCAGGGATGCTACAGAGAGATTTCTGACCCCCTTGAGGATAGAGTTCACACATTCGGAGATGTTCGTCGTCATGTGACCGAATCTCCGCCCCTCATCACGATGCTGAGTCCACAACGAGTAATCAATCTGGTTCGCCCACTCACACATCGCCAGATCTTCAGATCGCAGAATATCAAACTAGTAATCAAATTCAACCTCGGTCTTCGCATACACCGCGTTCACTAGGAGCCTCCTAGCGTCTTTGCCCTTGAAAGTAAGGGCAAAATTAGCCGCTACGTGTCGTATGCATGATGCACGGTACGCAGATGGCGGTAACCAACCGCCGTCAGGGGCCTCAAGCGCAGCCTTGATGCCGTTGTGCCTGTTCGATATAACCAGCAAACCGGGCTGCGGGGTCACGTGCTGTCGAAGGTGCGAGAGAAAGAATGTCCAGGACTCCGCATTCTCACCCTCTACTAGTGCGAATGCGACAGGTAGAATGTTGGAGTTCCCGTCCTGTGCAATCGCGATGAGCAACGTTCCCCCATACTTCCCATACAGATGTGTGCCGTCAATGCTGACTAGCGGCTTGCAATGACGGAATGCCTCGATGCACGGCGGGAAAGTCCAGAAAAGTCTGTGGAAGTACGCTTGAGATTCGTCCACCTGTCCTCCAACTCGAACCGGGCTCGTCTTTAGGACCACAACACTCCCAGACATCGTCAGCTGGACACCCAACACCCACCTAGGCAGGTCGTTGTAGGACTCATCCCAGTCACCGTAGATGAGGGCAATAGATTTCTGCTTCGCCATCCAAACCCTCCGGTAAGTCGGCCTAAAACCAAAGTGCGCTGCCGTGGCGTTCAGGAGCACCTTTATGCTCACGGATGCATCAGCCCTAACCATTGGCATAATGAACGTCGAAATCACATGATAATCCAAACTCCTGTGGTCACTCGAGATGGATGTGGCCAGGCAAGTGTGAGGTCCATTGTACCGTTTGACCTCCCAAATGCCCTTGCGCTTCCGGAGACTCAGTCGAATCAACCATGTGCACCCATTCCCAAACTCGAAACACTTGCCCACATACCGGCGGTGATCGGACTCCACCACCTTGTACTGTACCCCTCGCCGGATGCTGTAAGTCTTCACACTTAAAAGGGCCTCATCTTTATCCTGGAATTGCTGACCAACCTGGAACTCTGTCAGACCAGCAGTCCCTTCCGCATCTCTAGCTCCGAATCCAACAGCGTGCCCTAAAACCCTCTCATGTCTCATGGCGTCCAAGTCCAACGAGGAAAAATGTGGTGGATACTGCTGTGTGCCAGAGCTAGAACCACCTACCGCCAATGCAGGCCCATTCGCTCCAATATCATCAGCGCTGTCATCGTCAATCATATCCGGCTCGACGTCATCCTCCTCTTCATCACCCAAAAAACCGTCTCCAACGCCAACAAGTGCAACTCCCACTAAAGCGTTCGGCAAATTTTCCCTTTCCACTACCTCGTCGCCTTCGGTGCCATTGAGGTCAACAGCAAAAGACGGGGAGGCGACAGGTTGGACCACTGGTTCGTACACAGGGACGGAGGAGGAAGCAACGGCAGGCTGGGAACTAGAACCTGCTGGATTCGCTATAGTGTTCGTATTCCAGTTCGAACCGCCGGAGCTGGATACCACATCAACCAGCCGTGCCAACAACTCTGGTGTCCTCACCTCCGGAAACTGCCGCCGACAAAGAAATATTACTTGCAAGTCCACATCATTATTAATCGTGAATCAATCATACTTCACGGTATTCTGTAGCACCGTGACTGGAATGCGATAGAAAAACTTCTTTACCCGCTTCGCACCTTCCAGACCGAGCTTCATTAGTACAACGCTAACAAGGTCATCATAACTCGTCGTAGAAGTTACGATAATACATAGAGGATTCTTATCTGTGAACTTTACTCCGGAACGAGTTTTTCTATTAACAGATCCTCTGTGGTGCACCAAAACCACAAAACTCTCCTCACTAACCATCTTACTCCCTCTAATGAGACTAACTCACGTTTGGAACCATATATATACAGCTCAGTCTCAAACTAATTCGAACCGGTCTGGTTCGAACTATGATTTGTGTAATTCGAACCAGCCCAGTTCGAATTACACCAGAAGCGTCTCTCTCTATAATTCGAACCAACTTGGTTCGAATTACATTCATTCTTAATTCGAACAAAGCTGGTTCGATTTATTACCAACCCAAAACAACTAATTCGAACTCTCCTAGTTCGTTTTACTCACAATTACAGTTCGAACTAACCTGGTTCGAATTATATAAAAATCCGATCTGGCTTATTGCTGAAACGATTTTTGCTTTGGCTTATTTACGTAATTTTTGGAGTCAGTTGGCTTATTATGGTTTTTTACCCTATTTTTTTAAAAAAAAAATTAACTACAATCTTTACTTTTTAATTAATTTTACTATTCATCAAAGAAATTCAATTCTAATTGATGTCGCAAATAATTGAAATCAGAAAATTCTGAAATTTAATTATGATTTTTTTACTGATTTCTCTATTATTTGTGTTAATGTTATTTATTATTGAAATCAGAGAACTCATGAAGCCAATTTCTCTATTATTTATGTTAATGTATGTTATTTATTATTTGAATTTTCTATAATATATGTCCCTACTTGTTTCTTGTTTTCATTTTATTATACTTGTTTCTGTTTAAAACTATGATGTACGGATACTGATATGGATATAAAATATGATATGACACAAAATACGCTGATACATAAATTTTAAAATTTTATAAAATACGGAGATGTGCATGTATATAAAATATAAAATATTTTTTAATAAAATTGTAATAATATTTTAATATTTTATTGATATTAAAATATAAATTAATTTTTTAATTATTTTTAAAGTCTTATTTTAATTATATAAAATATTTAAAATATTTTTTTGTTTTAATAAATAATATTATATATTATTCTTAAATTTATTTTAAAAATACATGTTAAGAATAAAGTTGGACACACTGAGACATAATGGTATTTATTAGGTGTGTCTAAGTGTATCGAAAGTAAATTTTTTTATTTTTTATTAAGACACAGTTAAATACAGCAGACACGCATATCAAACAAATACTAATAAATGCATGTCGTTTCTAAAATATGTCCAATACGTGAATACAACAACTTAACAAAATATATATGCTTCATAAATTTGAAATATAGAGTTTAATATTGCATGAAATTCATAGATACGATAATGCAAGTATTCCATGAAAAACCAGCATCCACTTTTAGATGATACTTTTCTTTTTTGTTTCATGGATTATCAATTTGTCATATAAGGGTAAAGGAATTCTCATCCATTCAACATTGATCAATATGTTCTTGGTCAAAGTTTAAATTAATACTTAAATCATATAAACTTAATTTAAACGGAAGTATTAATTAAAATTTTAGAAAGTTATGATTTTTATTCTTAAATTATTTGTTATAATGAGTTTTGTTATAATAAAATTGAACTTTAAGATTAAAATTTTTTCATTTCTAACGTTTGTCAGAATAACGATTTTTTTGTGTTTTTAGTAAAATAAAAATAGTAAAAATATTGTGTCTATAAACAAAAAAAACTACCTTATATGTATCATTACCTTTTAATTTTATGTGTCTATCAAACATTAGTATTAACAGACGAGATTAAATCATTAATAATTTATAAATTATTATAATTAGGCCACAATAAAAATTTGAATTAGAATAAACTTCCGACATAAATATACATATCTTTGAAGATGTTATTGAAATATTAGTCAGCTATATAATATAATGTAGTCATGTATGTATTATATAAGTAGTTTTATCTCCTTTTAGTTCATTCTAATTTAAATTAAAGTGTAAATATCTTTTTCGAACGGTTGTTACAGACTCATAACCTTGAAGGGAAGATAAAACACTCAATATTAATAAGACAATTAATAAACGACAAACTTCAACAATTTACGAAAAAACTAATAATCAAGACAAAAGATTACAGACTCAATCATGATGTTCCTTTTTTCTTTTCAAGTTCCTTTTTATACTCACGACAAAATTAAACTCTCTTATCCTCATGATGTGCCTTATCAAAAATGATCTCTTCAAAGTTCGAAGAAAATTGAGTTTGACTCCTTACTTTCTCTCTCTTGTGACTAACTTATTATGATTTATTTTTCTCTAATTCTCTTCACGGATTTGATCACCCGTTAATCCTAATTGAATTTTTATAATCATTTTTTTTTTCAGAATTCTTTTCGTAAAAAATGCATGAACTAAATAATTCACAGATGCTCATAAATTCCATTTTTTAAAAGTCTAAGAACTTAGTTTTTCTCTCTATCATGAGCTTTCACTTGACGAGACAAAATTTATTGTATCTCACTAACTTCGTTCATCTTCTCCACTTATCATTTATTTCCACCGACTTATTAACTTCATCATATATCTGTGTTTTAGTATTACATTCTTTTACAAGCATTTTTTAACAAAAATATAAAAATTGATACCATTTAGGTCAACATGGACAGTGTCATAGTTTTAATGCAGTCACATCATGTCAACTACTTCTTTGACAATGTTATTAGGGGTGTTAATTTTTTTTGTTATGCAAGTAGAAGTTATGATATATTTTAATATTGTAATTTTTGGTATTTTTTGAAACTATGAAAGTACATAAATCGGAGGATTTAATTTTTCTTTCGATTTCTGTACCTCAAATTTTTTATTTTTTTAACATAAATCGGACGGTTCGATTTTTGTATCTCTACAAATTGGACGGTCCGATTTCTGTATTTCTAAAAATCAAAAAATTCAATTTCTGTACCTCTAATAAATCAGACGGTCCGATGTTTATATCTCTAAAAATCGGACGATCCGATTTTTGTACTTCTAATAAATCAGACGGTCCAATTTCTACTTTTTTTTCACGTTTAAGTATAACACCCCAACAATATACATTTTAAAAAACACCACTACCACTCTAGTATTAAAAATAAAAAATTCATAATATCATTGTGAAAATACCTTAATGTCCAGAAAAATACAAAGCTTCCAGCTGGATTCTTATATGTGGAGCCAAGAGATGTCAATAAATTAGTATATGTATTTATGCATTGCACGGAAAATATTTAATTTTATTTATATTTGAGATATTTTATTAAAATGGTATTTTTTAATATATTTAATTTTAAATTAAGTTCATATATTTATTATTATGGTTAATAAAAATTAATATTTTAAACTGTAACATTCACTTTTTAAAAAATAAGTTTGTTTGTAAATGTATATATTTTTTTAGAAAAGATATCTGATTTGCACTCAATTTCTATTACAAGGTAGAATAATTACATTAATTATTACAATAATATAAAATATAATATTTTATTAATTTTGAATTTAATTTAAATACAATTTTTTTAAAATATAGAACGACACATTTCATTATAATTTTTTTTTCAAGAATTTTGAGCCTTATGCTCAAACACTATGAAAAAGATAACGTCAGTCTTATCAATAATGATAAGGTGTACTATTTTATACCTGCATAAGTATATGTGTAGATTAAAGAAAATCAATAACATGTTTTATTAATCACATCATCTTTTAAATGTTAGAAATTCATTGAATGACTGCAAATCTAAGTGAAAACTCTAAATATTTTTTTTCACAATCATCATACTTGTATTTTTTTCTAACATCCTTCAAGAATCTACCTAGAGATGTACATGATCCGTTGATATTAGAATATTTACGGACTAATTTGGTGTGATTTCATTAAATTTAGAATTGGATAAAAATGTTAAAAATAAACACCATTATTATTTAAAGTCAAATTTAAATTAAGACAAACTCAATTTCATCCGTCATTATTTTATTTTATTATTAATACTAAATTACATATAAAAAAATAATAAATAAATCTCTGATCTTTAAACTCAAACATAATAAATCTTTAAAATTTAAGTTCTTCCATCCAAAACATACAAAAATAAATAGGTCTTTCGCATAAATTTAAATATTTCGTATTTTAAAAAATAAAATATTTTATAATTTTCAGTTAGTCAAAAATTTATTTTTTTTAATTAAAAAGTTAGAGAGCTTTTTTTTAATTTTCTTCCTACCTTTCCTTATCAAGTGATGAATAAAGGAAATTATACGGTAAGCATGCTATGAGGATCATACGTGTTTTGTTTAAAAAGTGACATGTGATTCTTCTTTTATTGTTCCTATTATAATTTTTTTTAAACAAGCGAACTTAACACACAGAGTGGAGCGATAAGAGAGCCAAGTCAAACTTAACATTCACAAAACGGAATAAATAGAAAAGTATCTCTTGTACTATTTACGACATAGTCATCAACGGCCAAAGAAATCTAAATTACTCTACTCTCTATAACGTTAGTTAAAGAATTCTGGAACACTTCTTCTACACTTGCTTCCTTGTTATTAAAAATTCGTCTATTTTTTTTAACCAAATATTTTAAATAACAGCAAAAAAAACAAATAAGTCACTTTTTGCGCTCATTTTTTTTATTGGCGACACTTATTCAACTCTTAAAGTGCTCTTTTAATAAGTCCAGAATAGATAAGAGTTTCTAAAAATTTGATAAACTCACAAAAAAAAAACAAATAATAAATATATTCAACCTCTTTTTTACACCGTATACACATGTCATCATCATGGCTAATGATAACCAGCCTACGCAGTCTTTATAACAATTTTTTTAATTGATTTTCTATTCCTGTTCTCTTCTCCTGTGTGAAGATTTTTTTTGTTCTGTCAGGATCTATGTGAAATTAAACAAGGATAATTGTAAAATTAATTAATTTGGCTACTTGCACCGAACGCTTGAAGAATTTGATTTTTTTTAATGTATTATTAATTTATTATACCTTTGTATACATTTTTGGTTTGAACTTTGGATTATTTTTTTAGGTTTTTATTTAATTAAAATTCTTAGTAATTGTATTCACAAATTTTATTTATTTTTAATATTTTAATTTATCATAACAACATTTATTTAGCTTTTTATTCCAAGAAAATAAAATGTATTACATCCGTATTATTGAAAAATTTTCCCTTTTTAATTGTTTTTCTCATTTTTTTCATCCTTGCACAAAATACTAATAGGTTTTCTTTGTAATTAATTGAATATCAAGTTATAATTTTTATTTGGGACTTTTATTCATTTGCTAACTATATTATATTATTTTTATACCTTTTAATTTTCACAAACTAACAAAATTTTGGAGATTACCCCAACTATAACCACGATTATTAATCCATTCTTTTTCCAATATTCATATTTTCAAACTATCAATACAATCATAAAAAATAAATATTATTTTTTTCTGTTAGACATAAATGATAATCATAAAAAATAATATTTTATTTTCTTCTCTTCATAAACAATTTTTCTTTTAAGATAAAGAATAATTTTTTTAATAATTCTTAATAAACTTTTGTTTCGGATATTTCAGTATGCGTAAGATAAATATTTTTCGTTAAGCTATTATTTTAAAAATCATAATTTGATCCAATGTATTTGTGTCCATAGTGTTCCTAAATATATAATACGAAGAAAAAACATTACAATTATCCTTATAAAGGTATAATAAATTAATAATACATTAAAAAAAAACTAAAATTTTTAAGTGTTCAGTCTAAAATTTTAGAAAAGAATTAAGTGAGATAACATAAGATAAGAAGACATCATATCCAACTCAAAACCTTAAGATGTTAAGGTAATGGATCTCTCATTTTATAAACTTCTCACTCTTCCTTACTTTCTTTGATGTGAGACTAATTTCAATACTTCTTACACTTGCAACATTAACATTATCTTCGTTTAATCTCACATAGGTCCTGACAAAAACAAAAAAAGAAAGTCACTTTTCAAACAAAACACGTATGATCCTCATAGCATGTTTTTCTCGTGTCTGGCACCATAGAATTCCCAGTGAATAATGTTACATCTATGTATAGCGTCTATATATTGTGATTAGGCATAAAGCACAATAATCCCAAGCCTTGAGTGTTGAAAAATGGTAACAATCATAGGTTCGTATAGTGTGACTCCAAAAGAAGAAACTCCGAATGGCGTTTTATGGTTAGCAGAGAATGACCAAGTCCCACGTTGGAGTCACCAATCCATACTCTACATTTACAAGCCAAAACATTCAGAATCCGAAGATGATTTCAATGTGTTTGTTGAGAGAATGAGAGAGTCTCTTAGCCACATCTTGGTTCCTTATTATCCCTTAGCTGGCAGGTTGAATTGGATCCAAGGTGGTCGTTTGAAACTGGATTGTAACGCAAAAGGAGCCATGCTTCTTGAAGCCCAATCCAACAAATCAATGGCTGAATATGGAGACTTCTCACCGAGTCAGCCAATCAAGGAACTCATCCCAACCGTTGATTATTCTCGACCCATAGAGGAGCTTCCTTTGTTGCTCGCACAAATCACAAGGTTCCAACAATTACAAGAAGGCATCGCCATTGGAATCGCTTGGTCTCATCCCATTTGTGATGGCCTTGCAGCTATTCACTTCATCAATTCATGGGCAAAGGTTATCACTATACGTGTTTAATTAGTTAACAATTTCTAGTTAGTGGTGATGACATTGACAGCTATGTTCTTGGTATAAAATTATTTGTATGGGTAAAATGATTTGTTTGATAAAATTTTTAAGTTTTACAAGTAACTTATTCAAGTTGTTCTGAAAGCTAGTTTTTTAAAGGTTAGTATTTGGTAAACGTTAACAACTAGAGGTGCATTTGAATATTTGCTAATATATATGAAATTATATTAGTTGTTTTAATTTTGATCAGTCTAATTTTCTAACTTTGAAAAATGTCGACTTTTAGATGCTTTCAAAAACTATAAGTATATATTATCTTTTGATAAATAGTTAAGAATTGCTAAATTAAAAGATATATTTGATTTTATTGTTATTTAACAATTTTCATTTATCAACTTTATTTAAAAACGATTTTATACACATTTTTATCTTTTTTAGGATTTAACAAATTTATGTTTTGAGAGTATATTTTAAAAATATAATAATAAAATTTTTTAATATTTTAAAATATTCAATATATTCAAATTTAAAAAAATAATTTTTATAAAATATTTTTTTATGATATACTTAATTTATATTTTTATGACACAAGTTAGCAAATTTCTTTTATATATATAAAACACAAAATAAAATATTTATACTTTAGAGAACAAAAAATATTTGTCCCAAAAATTTTATCAAACCAACTGTTGAAGGTGGGGAAATGGATTTTTTTAGTTTTTTTAATATTTGAGAAAATGTAATGATTTTTTATCATTAACTTTATAAGTGGAGGCAAAATTAAATATAAAAGAGAGAATATTAAAAGGTGAGAGATTACAATTGACACCATCCAATTTTTTTCATTGAAGATAATCTATTTTTAAAGATAATTAATTTTATAATAATTAAAATCATTTTTATAAGTAATGTAAATAATCTGGTTATAAAAATTTATTATTTTTATTTATTAATTAAATATCAATATTTAAAAATATGAGATAAAATATGTTGTTACATTCTATTGGTTTCACCATTTCTTCCTTTGATTGAATAAAGGTAACTCGAGGAAACAAATTGGAGGCAAATGAAATCCCAATTCTGGATCGAACGTTGCTGAAACCCTCACACCCACTGTCACAGCCTCGCTTCGATCACAGAGAATATAAACCTCTTCCGCTCATCCTCGGAAGAAGCGACACCATCGAGGAGCAAAAGAAGAAAACATCTTTCGTGCAATTGAAGCTCACATCCATGCAAGTCCAGAAACTGAAGAAAAATGCCAACAATAACGACTTCCAATCTGAGAAGCCTTACACCAGATTTGAAGCTATTGGAGCTCATTTATGGAGATGTGCTTGCAAAGCACGCGAGCTTCACAAGAACCAACCAACCGTATTCAAGACGGTGGTTGATATTCGCAAGAAGATGAATCCTCCTCTGCCTCAAAACTATTTCGGAAATGCTTTAGCTGGCACGGTGTCTCCGACGTGCTACGTCGGAGAGATCGTAGCGAAACCGTTGAGTTATGCTGCAAAGAACATACGAGAAGCAGTGAAAATGATTAATGATGAGTACATAAGATCACAAATTGACTTTTATGCGGGTGAAGAACATATGGATCGAATTAGGGTTCCTTACTTGGAGAAAGGAGAGCACAGAGCAGATATTCTGTTTTCCGGGAATCCAAACTTGAGAGTTACAAGCTGGATGGGCATGCCGGTGTATGAAGCTGATTTCGGTTGGGGAAGGTTAGTTCACTTTGGTCAAGGTGCTTTGTCTCCCTTTGATGTGGGGTTTGTGGCTCTAAGCCCTGACATGGATGGATCCATTCTTGTTTTCATGCATTTCCAGGAAGCTCACATGCAAAATTTCATCAAGTTCTTTTGGGAGGATATATGATAGTCATTAGGGAAGGTGGATCAACTACACACACATGCTTTCTACAGAAAAGTACATGTGTGCCTACTTTTTTTTTTTTGTTATTTATTAGAATGATGTGATGCAATTAATTTTGTTTAGGTCGATATTAGTCAATTTTAAATTTATTTTACTTATCTTAAATGTTATATTTAAATTATATATTTTTTATTTTGTATCTTACATTCTAAATTTTAAAATTAGTTTGTGTTGGCTAATTAAAAGTTGATTTTCTATATTTTTATTGTTATTGTTGGACTCTTAGTATTGGAATATTTGATTATGAAAAGGCTTTGGTTTAATTATCGTAAGGTTTGATTATTTTGTGTCGTCGTTACTTGAAATTTATTAATTATAGTATTCAAATTAAATTTGAAAATTTGTTAGATCACTAATAGTTAGTTTTTTATTCTCTATATATAGTAGCTAGAATTTGTTACATTTTAACCATAGTCAGTTACTTAAATTAACTCTAATATAACTTAATCATAATTAGATGTATTGTATATAAACCTAAAAGTTGTAGAAGGCTTAGAAAAGGAGGTTAAATTTATAGCATTTTCTTACTTTAATGAAATAAACTTTTACTTATAAGCTTTCATTTAGAATCTGTTTGAACTGTGCAGTGGAAACTTTATGAGACAATTTCGTTTTGTTTTATAAATATCAGAAAACAGAACATAAAAAAAGAGAAGAAGAATAACACCAGCATGTATTCTGGTTCAGTTGCCTTGTGCAATGTAATTTACATCCAGTCTTCACCATAACAGTGGTGGAATTTTCACTATAGTTAAAGAATTACATACACAAATTTCACAAGATTGACACAATCCTTTCCCTCTCAAGTTCTATCCTAAATTGACTTGGTTATGCTAATACTAATTCTCCACTCTAAGTGCTAACCTAACTTAGAAAGGGGTATTTCACAGGTACAAGACACAAGACATAATAACCAACCTAAAAAAATCTGAAATCACTTTAACCTTTTCTCTTAAGTGTTTCACTCAGCCTTTCTATCACTCATAGGCTTTTTCTTGATTTCTCACATTCAGCCTTTTTCACTCAAAAAATTATAGAAAGATATACATTGAAAATAAAATTACAATCTGTAAAACATGAAGGAGATTGATGCATTAACAGCCTTTGTTGCTATAAGTTGAACCGGATTGAGCTAACACTAATCGAGTTCTTCATCTTGGCGGAATGCTTCTTTCTCTAGAATGCACTGTCCAAAATGTTAAACTTTCTCAGGAAGCTCTCTATGAAACTCAGATTCTGGTTCTTTCTCCTTACTTTCAGAAAGAAGTAGATTTTTCTTTTGTATCTTCTTTCATGTTGTTGAGTTGCTCTCTTCCAAGTTAACTCCTCGAGTTGTGTGCTTCACCAACTTACCAGTTCACTAATTTCAATTAATCCCTTAATTAGAAATTTTGAATCTGAGTCTTTTTTCTTGACCAAAAGCCTCATGTTAGCAGTGAAAAAGTTTTTCAATGGTAAACCCAGATCTGAACCCTTGAGCTACAACTTTATCCCCAAAAAAATAATTTTGGCCTTTGATTCACAACAATAATTATCAGAAATTATTTTCTCCATTTATCCCAAATTGGAGTAGTAGAGAATTGGAGAAGGAGTGAAGAAAGTAGAATGCATGCAAATGAAAATAAATCACCTTTAGCTTCTGACTTAGCTTGAAATAGTTTATTTTGGGTGATTAGACCTTTGCCTTTTGAATTAAGCTTTCTCTTTATTTCTTCTATGGTGAATGAATGAGGAACGGAGCTCTCTCTTTCTGTTCTCTGAGTCTGACCGAGGTAGATGTGAAGAGCTTGAAAGGCATCAGTGTTCCGGAGATTACCTGAAACTGGGAGGTCGATCTCGGACGAGATCTTCTGGACTGGTCAAGGCTGCTGTGTTTGACTTGTTAGAGTAGGAGGCGTTGCTGGTCCTTATTCACCGGAGGGGGTGGTACCTGCAAGAAACTCTGATGCTTAAGTCAATACGGGCTTTAGGCAGGCTTTTTTGTAGAATTGGAGTGTGAATTATACTTGGGTGCTCCAGTGTATTTATAGTGGTGTTTGATGACCTTCCCTTGAGATAAGTTTCTTATCTTATCTTTCGTGGGTGAGATCATTATCTTTTGGCCAGCCACCTTCTAGCGGGCGGTGACTCTTCTTTTTGGGCCTCCTTGGGCCTTTCTTGGGTCTCCTAAGGCGATTTGTCCGACCTCTTTCGTAGAGAGGTCGGTGGTCGACTAACTCAGTAAGAGGTCAGCCGGTTTGTCTTAGTTCAGTCCGGACCCTATAGCTCAGACAGGGGTATGAACAATCAGCTTGAGTGAATTACCTTGGGCTTGGATTTTCAGCCCATGAGATTCCTTTGTTATTTCTTATTTGGTCTTTGTTTGTAAATGTTGTCCACAAGAGCAAATTCAGTTTCTTTGTTCCATTTTGGGCTGCTGCTTTGTTTACTAATTGTGACCTGCATCACTTAGTCAAGCATGATTAATACTAATTGGGTAGTTAACCCCAATAAAATAATATTTATTATCATCAATTAACTTAGTTAATTTCTTAACTCAACAAAACCCATTTTGCTGTATTAAATATTTTGAAATCAATGATTTTAACTTAGTACTGGAATTCCGTTTTTCCCGAATTCTCGTCTCTCCTCTTCTTATTTCTATTCCTTATTTTTGTTCCTTGGACACTCTCACCGATTCTTCTTTCCACATGGTGTGGTGAGTGTAGAGGTGGCAAAATTTGCGTGCTCCCTAAGGTGCAAAGAGATTTGAGTTTCAGTCCTAGTTCTCGTGTTTGAGCAAGCATACATCAATGAATGCTCTATAGGATGAATTGATTGATCAAACGAAAGGTGGAAATCAAGCAAATCGAGGCTTCTTACTGATCGACATGGAGAATTTTGTGCAGATGATGGCACAATTCTCAGCATATCAAGTACAGTTCACACGCACAGCAACAAATCCTGGTCAGGACCCATCGAGCCCTTTCTTCCTGCATCTTGCTGAAATTTCAGGTATATCCCTAGCTACTACAACTTTAACCACTCAAAACTTTCACACTTGGGACTAGATCTATGCTGATTTCTCTAAGAACAAAAAATAAAGTCAGATTTATAGACAGTACACTACCTAAATCTGATAAGACGGATTCTACCTTTGAGGCATGGGATAGATGCAACAATTTTGTGTTATCTTGGTTACACGCATCATTAAGTCCAGAGATACTTAGCAGTGTAATGTGGTGTAATAATGCTTATAAACTTTGGGAAGATTTAAAACAGATTTTACCAAGAAAACTTGTTCAGAATTGTAGAGCTGGAAGAGGAATTGTTCTATAATAAACAAGGAGATCTTAGTATTACTATATATTATACTAAACAGAAATGAATTTGGGAAGAACTCGATGATTTTAGACCTATCCTAATCTGTGAATGTGGAGAGCAATGCAGGTGTGGTTGCAGGTGTGGTTTGACAGTGATGAGACAATATAGGAGATAAACACTTTCCATTCAGTTCCTAAGATGTCTTAATGACATGTATTCCGGAGTGCAATCCCAAATTATGTTGATGAAATCATTTCCGGACGTGAGCACAATTTTTTCACTTCTTCTCCAACAAGAGAGACAATTGATTCAGGTTAGATCTCTATAGCCTAGAGAGTTGGTTAATGTTATCAATAGTATAAGTAATTTGCACAACTTATCTCATAATGGAGGTCGAGGCAAAAATTCTGGAAGAAGAAGAGGAGGAAGAGGCAGAGGATTTGAAAAAGGTCCTTCCAAACTTTGTTCTCATTGTGATAAATCTGACCACCTCATGGATACGTGCTATCATAAGCACGATTTTCCTCCTCATATGCAACGAAATCCAGCTCGGTCAAAATGCACTTAGAATTTTGGCAAAGAAGCCTCTATCAATAATCTTAACACCACTGATAATGCTGATGGAAAGAAAGAATTTTGCTATGCATCAACAAATTCTAACCAAAAGCAAGGCAGTACGAGCCTTAATGTCCTATTTTCTGAAGACCAAAAACAAGCGTTAATAGCTCTATTCAGCAAATCAGAAGCTAACCCTGCTCATAATTCTTCTTTCATGGCAACTGGTATACATGCTCCCTCAGTAGGTACATTTCAATTCTCTCCATGTCAAGTTATTTAATCAATAAATTTGATTGGATTTTAGACACAGGTGCTACTGCACATGTATCATTTTTTATCTATTTTTTTCAGTCTTATAAACAGATTGCTCTTGTTTTAGTCAAGTTGCCAAATGGTTTATAGACAATTTTAACCATATATGGGACTGTCATCTTTAATCAAGGCCTATATCTCACTGATGTTTTATTTGTACCAACATTTTCTTTCAATATTATCTCAGTTTCAAAAGTAGCTCATGCCTTGTCTTGTCATTTTTTGTTTCATGTCACTGGTTGTGAGGTGTAGTATCTCTTTTCCTTGAAGATGATTATTAGAACTGCTGAACAATATAGAGGGTTGTATACATTGAAAGACAAAGCTTTTCCTGTTGGACAATTAGGTGCAGAAATACCACAACAAACATCACTCATACAAATCATTACTCACACAAAAAATCTTAACATTTGACATTTTAGATTAGGTCATATATCCTCAAATAGGTTATTTACTATGAAAAACAAATTTTCTTTTCTAGTTAATCCAAAGAATGACTTAGTTTGTGATTCACGTCACTTTGCAAAACAAAAAGATTTTCTTTTAATTACAGTCTTACCAAATCAGCAATTTCATTTGAGTTTATATGTTGACATTTGGGTTCTTATTACTACCCCTTTTATACATGGATATAAGTATTTCTTAACTATTTTGAAAGATTTTAGTAGATTTACTTAGTTCTATTTTATGAAAATAAATCCCAAACTTTTGAATTTATTAAACACTTTGTACAGTTGGTTGAAACTCAATTTCAAATGATAGTAAAATGTATAAGATCTGATAATAGTAGAGAGTTTGCTATACAAAATTATTTTGAATTCAAGGGATAATATATTACACCAGCTGTGTTGAGACTGCTTAACAAAATAGTCTCATAGAAAAAAAATATCAAGATATTTTAAACATCACAAGAGTTTTGATTTTTAAAATCAATCTTCCTAAATGTCTTTGGAATTTTGCAACGGTCTATGCTGTTCACATAATGAATAAAGTCCCAACTTTATCTATAAAAAATCAGATCTCATATCAGATTTTATTTCACAAACTTCCAACCATTCAATACTTTAAAATTTTGGATGTCTAACATTTGTATCTACTTTTTTATCTCACAAAAAAAAATTAGATGTAAAGGCTAGAAAATGTATTTTCTTAGGTATAAAATCTAGCACAAAAAATTATATTTTACTTGATTTAAATACACGAAAAAATATTTATTTCAAGAAATGTGAAATTTTATGAATCTCATTTTCGTTTCATAAATTAAATTCTTGTATTGAAAAACAACCATCTATGCTATTTCAAGGGTTCAATAATTTTGATGATATATACATCATTCAACCTCTCATTGCTATTAATTCTCACAATTCTAGTACATCCAATTTTGCTATACCACCTATCTCAAATACACCACTTGTATCTATTCTCTCCTCTACATTACATTCAATAGTAGATTCTCAGAGTCATTATACAGCCCAACACTACTCCTACACAAAATCTTAGAAGATTCCAACGAAAGAGACGTCAACCCACCTATCTCAAGGACTTTCATTTTTTACAACTCTCCACAATTGCAGCTTCATCATCTTCCTCCAAGAAAACTCATTATATCTCTAATTTTGTGTGCTATGACAGTCTATCGAATTCTCTCAAGGCATTTTCTCTAACCTTCTCCACACATATAGAACCAAGGACTTATGAGTAGGTTAATTTTTAAGATTGTTGAAAACAAGCCATACTGTTGAGTTGAAGGCTCTTGAGAAGAATAAGACATGGGCTCTTACTTCTCTCCCTCGCGGGAAGAAAGCAATTGAGTGCAAGTGGATTTTCAAAATCAAGTATAACCCAAATGGTTCTATTGAGAGACATAAAGTTCGTTTGGTGGCGAAGGATTTCAATCAAACTGCTGGCTCTAATTATTTTGATACGTTCAACCCTATTATCAAAATGACCACTAATACAATTTTTTTACACGGTGATTTAATTGAAGACGTTTATATAAAAGCTCCTCTTGGATTGAAGGTAGCTCCTAATACATTATGCAAGCTTTAAAAGAGTTTCTATGAATTGAAACATGCCAACAGACAATGGAATAGTAAGTTTTGCTCCACACTTACTCAATCCGATTATCATCAGTCACCACATGATCATTCCTTGTTCACCAAGTCTTCTAATAGTGATTTTATGCCATTCTTATTTATGTAGATGACTTAGTTCTTTCTGAAAATGATTTTATTGAGATTGAGCGAGTTAAACAGCTACTTGATCATTTTAGCATTAAAGATCTTGAAAAATTGAAATTCTTCCTCGGGATGGAAGTAGCTAGAAGCGCCACTAAAATTTCTTTGTATCAGCGTAAGTATACACTCGATTTACTTGAAGAGTTTGGTCTCTTAGATACCAAACCAGCCTCTACTCCTATTGATTATTCAAAGCCACTCTCCAAAACCTCGGGTACTGCATTATCTGATCTCACTCCCTATCGAAGGCTGATTGGTCGATTGATTTATTTGACCAACACAAGACCTGGCATTTGCTTCACTATCAGCAAATTAAGTCAGTACCTTGATTGTGCCATAGATGCACATTTCACAGTAGGACTTTACGTGTTTCGCTACTTGAAGGGGTCTCCAGCCACTAGTCTTTTATTTAATTGCTTGAGTGATTTAAAATTGCATGGTTATTCTGATTCTGATTGGAAAATATGTCTCGATTCACATCGATCGATTTCTATATATTGTTTCTTCCTCGACTCTGCTCTTATCAGTTGGAAAAGTAAGAAGCAGATAGTGGTTGCTCGCTCCTCAGCCGAGGTTGAATATCGAGTTTTAGCTATTGCAACTTGTGAATGTGCTGGCTTCGATACATTTTTGGTAATTTTGGTCTCAAATCTCAGCTTCTTTTTGCTTTCTTTTGCGATAATCAATCTGCCTTCCATATCGCAACAAATCCGATATTTCATAAATGGACAAAACACATTAAAATTGATTGTCATACGGTTTAAGATCGAACTCAAAATAAGACTTAAAAACTGCTCCCTGTTTCCTCCTCACACCAAATGACTGATGTGTTCACCAAAACTTTAGTCCCTGCTTCATTCACTACATTCCATTCCAAGCTTGGAATAATAAATTTTCACATTCCATGTTTGAGGAAAGGTGTCACCGTTACTTAAATGTCATTAATTGTAGTATTCAAACTTAAAAATTTGTTAGATCATTACTAGTTAATTTTTTACTCTCTGTATATAGTAACTAGACTTTATTACATTTTAACTATAGTCAATTACCTAGATTAATTTTAGTATAGCTTGTCCATAGTTAGATGTATTGCATATAAACCCATTTCGTTGTATTGAATATTTTGAAATCAATGATTTTAATTTAATATTGGAATTCCGTTTTTCTCAAATTCTTATCTCTCCTCTTTTTATTTCTATTCTTTATTTTTGTTCTTTTGCACACTCTCGCCGATTTTTTTTCACATTTTAATTTAAAAAAGGGTAAAATGTTACGTTAAATGATAATTTAAGAATTTTATTTAATTTTTTAGAATTTAAATAATTTTTCTATAAAAATTCATATTTTATAAATATAAAATTAATTTCGTTTTTTATGAATCAATTTATTAGCGTTCTAAATTTTGATGGATAAAATTGATAATTTTTCTTAAAATTAAACACAAAACTAGTGTATGGTGACTCGTGAGTCCAAGTTCTACTAGATATATATCCACATGGAACTTGATGCTCCATCACAAATTTAAATTGAAAAATATATCAAAATGTTTTGTTTAATCAAATATCAATATCACATGATCGTGTGGTCCTGTATAACGATATGATTACGACCATGCATCGATTCATTAATTGCATCAAATGTGTCATAATATTATTTATTTATATATTAATTTGTTATATATTATAATATTATTTATTCATGTATTATCTATTATATTATTTTTACAGATGCATTTAATTGTTTCTAACTTTACATTAAGTAATTTATTTTAATTTTTAAAATTAAATGTCATACACTAACTTAATTTTTTTACTAATTTTTTTATTTTTTATTATAAATTTAAAATTTTTAATATTTTTAAATGCATTAATTTCACTCGACTTTATAGTTGATATTTAGATTAGCCCTAAGATTTGTCTAGAGTCTCAAATTGATTTTGAATTTTCACTCGTCTTAATTTGAATCCTGTATGTGTGAGTATGAAGGGGTGATGGATCAAACTTGAACTCAAGACCTCTTGATAAGAAAGAGAAGTATGTGCCACTTGAGTTGAGGCTTATTGGCCAAAGTGACTTTTTTTTTTTTGGTCTTGGCCAAAGTGACCGTTTGAAACTGGATTGTAACGCAAAAGGAGCCATGCTTCTTGAAGCCCAATCCAACAAATCAATGGCTGAATATGGAGACTTCTCACCGAGTCAGCCAATCAAGGAACTCATCCCAACCGTTGATTATTCTCGACCCATAGAGGAGCTTCCTTTGTTGCTCGCACAAATCACAAGGTTCCAACAATTACAAGAAGGCATCGCCATTGGAATCGCTTGGTCTCATCCCTTATGTGATGGCCTTGCAGCTATTCACTTCGTCAACTCATGGGCAAAGGTTATTTTTATACATGTTTAGTATTTAATTAGTGGGTTAATTGATCATTACTACTTAGTAATGTTTTTATAGAGGGACCCACTCAACACGTTTAAAATATCTTTTGTTAATATTTTTTATAAAAAATAACTACAATATATTTATTATAAAAAGTAACAAAATACTCGGATAAATGACTTCAATAAACCAAATGAATATTAATATGTTCTGAATGTCTCAAATAAAAAAATACAACGTTGAAAGTCTCAAATTATATTTCTATATAAATCGAATTCAGTAATAAAACACATAGTAAATTGAATCAAATTTATTCGAATTAATTGAAAAAAGTGTTGGAATAAACTAATTTCTATAACCCAGATCATCCATATTGAATCACCAAAATATTATAATGCGGAAGCATACCTGAATTCATAAGAGTCAGAAATTGATGGAAGAATTTGGATCTTGAGGTTCTTTCGATCTTCCTCAACCAAAGCCTTCTGTATTCCTAGGTGGCTAAACTATAACTCTTTTGATGGAGAAAGAGCAACAAAGACGGCTTTGGTATATTGGGGACCGAAACCCTGAAGGTCTATTTATATTTGAGCATGGCAACCATTAAACTCTAAAGCCCAAATAAAATAATATCTAAAGCCCAAAATATAATATATCTAAAATCCAAAAAGATAATTATCTAAAGAACAAAAGATAATATCCGGTTTTATTCTCATTTAATTCCAAATCAAAAGTAATAATGACTTATTCAATTAGCATTTATAACAATAAATGAGATCATCATTATATAAGTCATTTAATTTGAAATAGCATCATTTGTGATCATAATTGATATATGTATTGCCCACAAATAAGTTAAGAAATTAAATAATTTCCTAACAATCTCCCACTTGGGCTATACATATATTCTTTCTTGACATAATCACATCTTATAAACTTTATGCGCGCATCTGAATGCTATTTCTCTCATTACTTTAACAATCTGGTTCGTCTCATACATTAGATATGGAACTACCGCAGCTTTTATCACATTAAATGTTCGTGACTAAACCACGCCAATCACCATCCTAATATACTTAACGACATAGATCAAATTTGGATGAGTAATATGGAAATTACATGCAAAGTGATCTCATGCATGTCTATTTCCAATTGGTCCAACTTTATTGAGATCAAACACAATACAAATATTGCAAAATGAACATTTCATATAACATGAAATAAACCATCAACTTAATTCTGTAGAAAAATAACTCAATATCTGTCATAAGATATATAGCATAAAATAAACTCCCACTAAACCAAGGCATCACAAATATTGACACCCATCTGAGCAGTGTGCTCATGAAAGACTTTAGGGGTCAATCCCTTGGTTATTGAGTCTGCTAGCATATACTCTGTTCCTATATGTCCTATGGAAATCTTGTTTTTCTTAAACTTTATCCTTGACAACTAAGAACTTGATGTCTGTATGCTTCGATTTTGTCAAGCTCTTATTGTTGTTGGAGTATAATACTGTTGACTTATTGTCACAAAATATCTTTAATGGCCTTTCAATGTCATCTACTATATGAAGCTCAATCACAAAGTTTTGCAACCATATACCATGAAATCGGAATCAGAGTACCTAATGATCTCCAAAATTTTCTGATCTCCGATAAGCAAGCATGTAATCCTTTGTTCTCTTTAGATAACGCATTACGCGTTTAATAGCTATCCAATGATCCATGCCTGGATTGCTCAAGTATTTACCCAACATTCCCACTATAAATGATATATCGGGACTTGTGCAGACTTGAGCATACATTAAGTTCCCTAGTGCTAATGCATAAGGTTTATCATGCATTGTTGTCCTCTCAAGATCATTTTTAGGGCATTTCTTGAGACTGAACTTGTCTCCTTTAGTTACGGGTGTGTCCATTGGTCTACATCTTTCCATGACATGTCTACTTAAAATCTTTTCGATATAGTTCTTTTGTGATCATCCAAGAATACCTTGAGAGCGATCTCTTAGTATCTCGATTCCTAATACAAAAGAGACATCACCAAAATCTTTCATTTCGAATTTGTTCGATAGAAATTTCTTAGTTTCATGTAACAAGCCTATATCGTTACTGGCAAGTAAAACGTCATCAACATGTAAGACCAAAAAGATGTATTTACTCCCACTGAACTTGCGGTATACACATTTATCTATAATATTTACCTCAAAACCATATGAGGTAATAACTTGTTGAAACTCGTGATACCATTAACAGGAAGCTTGTTTGAGATCATAGATGGATTTTCTCTTTTCTCTATTGAATCTCCTTAATGACACTTCTTGAAGTTGTTGAGCTTGCTGTAGGATTGGGATTGAGGAAGATTCTCATTATTTTTCTGTGCTGTAGCAGTATCTTGAGCAACAACGATATTTTTATTGTTCTCTTGTACTATAACTGGATCTACAGTATGATTCTCATTGTGCTCTTGTACTATAACTGTGTCTTGAACAATAATAGGTACAAAGACCTGATCATTATCAGTTACAGAATCCTCATCAAAAGTAACATTCCTAACATTTCCTTCCCCCCAAACTCAACATCCTCAAGAAATCTCGCATTTTCCGTTTCAAAAATAGACCTTAATGCAGGATTGTAAAACTTGTACCCTCGTGAACGCTCACCGTAACCAACAAAGTAGCAACCAATTGTCCTTGAGTCCAATTTTCTTTCATGCGGCCTATAAGGCTGCGCCTCAGTTAGACATCCCCAAATATACAAATGCTTTATACTGGGTCTTTTCCTAGTCCAAATTTCATATGGGTTTTGTTAACTGCTTTGCTTGGCACCCTAATAAGGATGTACACTGCGGTCTTTAAGGCTTCTCCCCAGAGTGATTCAGGCAAGGAAGAATGACTAATCATACTTCTCACCCTTAAGAGTTTGATTCCTTCGCTCTACAACACCATTCATGCTAGGTTTGCCTGGCATGGTGTATTGCGGAATAATACCACACTCCTCTAGGAAAAGAGCAAAAGGTCCAGGACGTTGCTCACATAAACTGTCATATCTTCCGTAGTATTCACCACCACGATCAGATTTGACAGCTTTAATTTTCTTTCCAAGTTGAAGTTCAACTTCAGCTTTGAAAGACTTGAAAACATCCAAGGCTTGGGACTTTTCATGAATTAAATATAGATACCCATAACGAGAGTAATCATCTATGAACGTAATAAAGTACCGTTGTCCATTCCAAGAGACAGTAGGGAATGGGCCACATATATCGGTATGTATCAGTTCTAAGACATCTTTAGCTCTCTCGGCACCTAATTTCCTTTTGTTTGTTGTTTTTCCCCCTTTATGCACTCAATACAGACTTCAAAGTCCACCAAATTTAGGAGTCCAAGATTTCCATCCGACACAAGCCTCTGATTCTCTGTTTAGAGATGTGACCTAGGCGTTTGTGCCATAATGATGTCGAATTCTCATTTAGTTTTCGTTTTGTACCCGTTTGCAGTATTTCATTATTATAGGAATTTAAGTCAAGCCTATATAGATTATTCACCAAATGACCAGAGCAAATATTATTCGAATTATAAAAGAGACTGACTTTATTGTCTCCGAACGAACAAAAATAACCTGATTCGTCCAAACGAGAAATAGAAACCAAATTTCGTCTTAAATGACGATACATAAAATGTCTCTAATAAATCCAAGTAAAATCCACTCGTGGAACATAATCTAAAGGTTCATATAACTTCGACTGCAACTATATTGCCGTCTGCCACATAGATGTATCTTTTAGCATCACTTGGTGGTCGGCTCCACAGGCAACCTTGCATAGTAACACTTACATGAGTAGTAGTAGCAGAATCTACCCACCAAGTATCAACAGGTGCATAACTTAAACTAGCCTCAGAACAAACAAAAGTAAGAATTATACCCTTCTTTACACGCCAAGTGGCATATTTGGTACAATCCTTCTTCATGTGTCCCGCCTTCTTACAGAAGAAACAGGTTGAAACTTGATCCTGTTTCTTAGCCTTTTTCTGCTGAGAAGGTATATCCGCAGTAGTATCACGCTTTCTTTTATTCTGAGAAGATGAAGCCATGTGAGCACTTTCAGTCTTATCTTGCTGTAGCCTCTCTTCTTCTTGCACACAGTGAGATATAAGATTATTTAAGGACCAAGTGTCATTCAGAGTGTTATAACTCACTTTGAATTGCTCAAAGTATGCAGGAAGGGAAATCAAAATAAAATGCACGAGTAAATCTTCAGACAACTCTAACTTTAGTGCTTTCAATTTTGAAACAAGATGAGACATTTCCATAATGTACTCCCTAATGTTCCCTTTACCTTTATACTTCATGGAGACAAGTTTGCTCAAAAGACTACTTGTCTCCGCCTTTTCATTCTTAGTAAAGAATTTTTCAACACCCTTTAGAAACTGTTTGGCATCTTTATCCTCAGTAATTGAGCCCCGAAACGCCTCAGGAATTGAGCGTTTCATGATCATAATGCTCATTCGATTGGATCTCTCCCACTTCTCTATTTTAACCTCATTGAGATTTTCCGGAGTGGAAGTGGGTTTCTTCCGTCGAAGAGCTGTATTTAGATCCATATAACCGAGGACAATCTCCACGGTATCTTTCCAAACTTTAATGTTTGAACCATTCAGCATAGGAATACTGCTAATTTGTGCAGAAATATTGGTAGCTAAAGCCATAGTTTCTAAATTAGAACAAATAAACATGCAGTAAACATTAGTTAAATAATAGGGAAAAATCTATACTGAGATATCTAGAACAACATTAATTTTCAATCTTTGGATAGAAAAATTAACTGTAAGTGATACTCTTATTGCAGTAATCAAATATTGTCAAAATTTCTGTCGCATATTAAGCCTTTCTATGGACCGACTTAATGTGCACATGGAGACTTAAATTTTACAACCTACTTATTACCGCATATATTTTCTATTAATTGGCCAAACAATAACCTTCCTTTGAACCGATTATTGACTGCATAATTAATAGAAAATAAACAAAAGTGTGCAATGCTTATTATTTGGCCAAATAATAAACTTCCTTTGGGCCGATTATTGTTCGCATAAATAATAAGTATTACTTTATTCTTAGTTACCCAAATATTTATTTACCACTAATATGTGCATGTAATTCGGCCAAATATAGGCCTTCCTTTGGGCCGACCAATATTCGCATGAATTACATATCACCATATTCCTTATGTTTTGAATAAATCAATTTTCACAAAAGAGGCTACTTTGGCAGCATAATATTCAATCAATTTATTTCAAAACCAAATCTTTATAAAATATGTGGGTATAATAATTTAAATTGTTACTAATTTTCTTATGTAACAATTAAAAAAATATTTAAATCGTAAAAGGATTTAAATCTTAATAGTATCTTTTTAGACATTTAAAAAAAATTATAATTTAATAATACTCCATCAATATTTCAAATGAAATTATTAATTTTACAAACAAATAAAATACAACATGCTTTACACATTCTGTACGCAAGAATGTATATATACAATCAAAGAATAATATATATATTATACATGTATATATGAATGGCCGAAAACACAATCGGATTCAACGCAAATAATATATATTTTATATATATGTATATATAAATGGCTGAAAAAGGAGCAAGCAAGCTTAACGCAAACACAGGAACAAGCAAGCTTAACGCAAACGATCAATAATATATATACGTATCAATTTTTATATATATACATTGATGCACACACACAAACGCAAACAAGTTCATATATATGCGTGCAACGGTTTTACCACGTAAACAATATAGATTCGATAATAGAAAAAAAACGAATATTTTCGATGAATAAATTATGGATGGCTCTGATATCATTTGTTGGAATAAATTAATTTTTATAATCCAAATCATCCATATTTAATCACCAAAATATTATAATGCGAAAACGTACCTAAATTCATAACAGTCAGAAATTGATAGAAGAATTTAGATCTTGTGATTTTTTCGATCTTGTTCAACCAAAGTCTTCTGTATTTTTAGGTGGCTAAACTGTAACTCTTTTGATTGAGAAAAAACAACAAAGACGGCTTTGGTATATTGGGACCAAAACTCTAAAAGTCTATTTATATTTGAGCATGGAACCATTAAACCCTAAAACCCAAATAAAATAGTATTTAAAACCCAAAATATAATATATCTAAAATCTAAAAAGATAATTATCTAAAGAACAAAAGATAATATCCGGTTTTATTCTCATTTAATTCCAAATCAAAAGTAATAATGACTTATTCAATTAGCATTTATAACTATAAATGAGATCATCATTATATAAGTCATTTAATTTAAAATAGCATCATTTGTGATCATTTAATTAATGAAAATCGAAGCTAGCCAATTTGAAATACGTGAATAGTAAAAAAATACATAAATCGAAGTAACAAGATTCGATTTAGCCAACCATCTTCATCATCAACGTAGATCGAAACCATTTGATTCGATTTAATGGTCTTATAAATCGAATTTACTTGTTTTAATTTACATGCACTTGTCCTCAAATGTAATTCGATATGTTAAGTGACTAAGTCTTTAACAAGATGTGTATAATATATTTTTATTTCTCTCTTTTATAAAAATATTTCTACAAATTATTAATTTGTTCTTATTAAAATTAAAAAATTTAATATAACTTTATATATTAATAAATGTACGGTTGTTGGGGTACCGGACAGTTCGATGACGGTTTCTGGGTGTGACGGTAGGTTCAGCCTCGATCTGGATCTGGGACGTGAGAAGTGTGAGCAGACGACTCCACGAGCTCTTCGAAAGGTACGGAGGGTGTCACTGAACATATCTAATTACATTCGACGACAAGTGCATGTAAATTGAAACAAGTAAAAACCATTAAATCGAATCAAATGGTTTCGATTTACGTTGATAAAGACCGTTGGCTAAATCGAATCTTGTCGCTTTGATTTACACGTATTTAAAAATCGAATTTAGAATTTACGTATTTTTTTACCATTCACTTAATTCGAATGGACCAACTTCGATTTTCATTCAAGTTCTTTTTTCAATTAATTCGAATTAATTTGATTCGATTTTCATTAGGATTTTTCCGTTGTATTTTTTGATTTGGGACATTCAGAACATATTGAAATCTATTTGGTTTACTAAAGTTATTTGTCCAAAATACTCTTATTTTATATATTGAGGACTTTCACTTTGTTGTTTTATGAGTAAATTTATCATCATTTAAAATTTTTATAAATATAAAAAGTAATTTACTCTTTTTAAAATTTACACATATAATATAAAAAGTAATTTACTCTTGTTAAAATTTACACATATAATTTAATTAAATTTATTTATTAAAAATAATTTAATATTTTTATTAATTAAATACCGATAAAAATGGTTAGAATCTACTTACTTGGAAGAGTTTCTTTTATTATTTTTGTTATTTGTAAAAGCAAGTATTTAATGATGGATTTCACCATTTACTGAATAAAGATGACTAGAGGAGAGACATTGGAGGCAAGTGAATTGCCGTTTCATGACCAAAAGTTGCTAAAACCGCGACGCCCACTGTCATCGCCACGCTTTGATCATGCAGAGATGAAGCCTCTTCCACTCATTCTGGGAAGTACCAACACCATAGAAGAGCAAAAGAAGAAGAAAACTTTCTTTCAATTGAAGCTCACAGCTGAACAAGTCCAAAAACTGAAGAAAGATGCCAATAATGATAATAACGGCTTCCAATCTGGGGAGCCTTATAGCAGATTTGAAGCCATTGGAGCACATCTATGGAGATCTGCTTGTAAGGCTCGTGAGCTTAGCAAAGATCAACCAACCGTGTTCCAGACGGTGGTTGATATTCGCAGGAAGCTGAATCCTCCTCTGCCTCAAAACTATTTTGGAAACGCTTTAGCTTTCACGATCTCTCCGATGTGCTGCGTCGGAGACATCGTGTCAAAGCCGCTGAGTTATGCTGCAAAGAACATAAGGGAAGCAGTGGAAAGAATTAACGATGAATACATAAGATCACAAATCGATTTCTTTGCGTGCGAAAAGCGAATGGATCGAATTAGGACTCCTTTCTTGGAAAAAGGAGAGTATAGAGAAGATGCGTTATTCTATGGGAATCCAAACTTTGGAGTTACAAGCTGGATGAGCATGACGGTGTATGAAGCTGATTTTGGTTGGGGAAGGTTAGTTCACTTTGGTCAAGGTGCTTTGTTTCCCTTTGATAGGGGATTGTTGGCTCTAAGCCCAGACATGGATGGATCTATTCTTGTCTTCATGCATTTTCAGGAAGCTCACATGCAAAATTTCATCAAGATCGTGCAGTTATTTTTGTGTAAAATTAATAATAAAAAATTATTAAATAATTTAATAAATTTAATTAAATTATTTAATAAAAAAATTATGTATAATTATTTTTATATGAAATTAATAATTAAAAATTATTAAAATAATTATTTAATAATTTTTAATTATTAAATTCATCAGAAAAGAGGTGTGGGTGCCTACTTTAT
>NC_029780.3:8335038-8336739 GCF_000817695.3 Arachis duranensis | reverse complement strand
ATATATATTGTCTTTTTTTTTATTCACAATTAATATATATATATATATTGTTTGTGTATGTGGTTTATATGTTAATATTTTTATTGATTCTTTTTATTATTATTTTTTGTGTGTGTCTCTTTGTTGCTCTTTATTTTAGTTATATTCATTTATTTTTCTGTATTGATACTCTTTTTATTTGAAATACCGTCATAATTTAGAGTATATGTTGTGACCCATGTGATATTTGTTAATTTGGTGTCTTTTTTAAATGGTTTATGTTATAATGTGTTTAAGGAGTTGACTTAAAATTATAATATGATTTATAGTATGCTAAAATATTTGGACATTATTATATAGATATTTTTTATTTCTCCATTAGATTCAACTATATAGGATCTTGAAAATTATGCAATTATGTAATTAGTTATTTTTTCATATAATTATTATATTGATCATTTACATTAGTGAGACTATTTTCATTATTAATATTTATAAATATGCTATTATTTGTATAATTGATTAAATCATCTTATTTCGTTTAAATTTAATTCTATTGAATTAATTATTTAAGGCTTCATCGCTATTTCTATTTCTAAAGAATTTTTATAATATTATTTACCAATTCTAATAACATAATAATAATTAAAAAAGACAAAACAAAAAAATTTTTAATGTGAAAATAGGAAAAAAAGAAACATTTATTTAAAAATTTGTTTATGATATATATGTTTTTTTATAGATAATTATTGTAAGGCATAAAAAAATATTAAATTCTAACATAATTATTAAGGTTAAATGATTATTATAATTAAAAATAATGTCAATTTAAATGATATACAAATAAATCATGTCAAACATAACAATTTAAAAGGGTTACTAAAATAGAATAGACTAATATTATTTAAGTCATTTATTTCTAATGTTGGTATTTGATTAAATTAGTTTTAGAAAAATTTAAATTATTGACTCAATTTATATATTACGACTATTCTTTTTTAATATATTATTTTTATAGTTTTTAATATAAATTTTTTTTTATTACAATATTACAATTAATATTTAATGAATAATGCATAATTATACTAATTTAAGAAAATATCTTTATTATCTATCTATTTATTCTATTATATAAAAATTGGATTTTTGCACTTAATAATAGAATTAACGTGGCGTGCTCTTGAGGTGTTTCCTGATTTATCTCATTTAATTCATTAAAATAAATCCATTATAATTAATTATATCAATTAATTAATTTAATTAGACATTCAAATTTCACCATTATTTACTATAATTTATATGAATTGATTAATTATTTGATTTGATTGGAGTAAATATCGAATTATTTAATAAATAATAAATTTGATAACGAAATATATGAATTAATTTAATTAATTTATTTTTTTCAATACCATCTATTTATACAAGATTAAATATTTTTTACTCATTCATTTTCTTTTTTCCCTCTCTCTCTTGTGTTTAGGTACAATTTTTGTAATTTATTGAACTTTTTTTCTTTTATCTTTATTTATATATTTTTTATATATTTTTAAAATTTTTGTTTATTTTAATTGCTTATTATTAGGCGCATATTTTTTTCTTTTAGAGCTTCTGATTAACAAAAAAGATGTGTCATCTTTACGTTATTTTTAAATAATCTTACTATAATTTTGGTTTGTAATATTATATTTTTTTCATGTGTACTTTAATTCATATATAGAT
>NC_029780.3:8326980-8332712 GCF_000817695.3 Arachis duranensis | reverse complement strand
CGTCGTGTCCGTTAGGGATGTGCTTAGGGATTGATGGCTTTGGTAACGGTGCACTCTCATTAATGACTGCTCCGCTTTTACCATTATGCCCCTTAGCGTGTTTATAAATACTTTCCCTCTCTTTCATTTTTCCGTTTCCGCAATCTTTCAAACTTCTTCTTTCCTTGTTCGTGCTGCATTCTTGCGCTTGGAGACTTCTGCTTCTTCCAACCTTCACTTTTCGGATAAAGGTTAGCTTTGCTTCTTTTACGTCATGCCTTGTGTTTGCATGCTTTTGTTTTGTGGGTAGATAGGTTGGTCTGTAGATTTTGGCTTCATATCCCCCTTCTTTAGGGACCGTGTTTTTTTATTTTTCTTTTCTTTTTCCTTTTTGTAGGTTTCTGTCACCTTTCATAAAAGAAAATGGCTTCTGTGAATGTTCTTTCTCAGTGGGTTGATGTCACGGTCCTTGGGGAGGAACCCTTGGTCGATGCTGAGTTTATTACTCATCTTCGTACTCACCATAGGCTTTGTACTTCGGAGGAGGACGAGCCAAAATATGAGTTGATAACCCCGGGTCCGGAAGACTAGGTTTGTTTTGGGAGGGCCAATGAGGCGGCCCCTCATTTTTTCTTTATGTATGAATGTATGATCACCCGTTTGGGTGTTTTTCTTCCTTTTTCGGATTTTGAAATATCTATTTTGCACCACTGTCGAGTTGCCCCTACTCAACTTCACCCCAATTCTTGGGGTTTTCTGAAGATTTATCAGTTTGTTAGTCACGCTTTGGACTTTCCGACCTCTTTGAGGATTTTCTTTTTTCTTTTTCATATGACTAAGCCCTTTAGTGAGCTAAACAACAAACAGCAATGGGTATCCTTCCGAGCCATACAAGGTCGGAGGATTTTTACCCTTTTTGACGAATCCTTCCATGACTTCAAAAATTATTTTTTCAAAGTACAAGCTGTAGAGGGTCACCACCCCTTTTTCCTGGATGAGCATTCTTCCCCTCGCTTTCCCCTTTATTGGTTGGAGGCCTCCCCTTGTGAAAAGTATGGTCTAGATGACCTGGACGAGGTGGAGGCGGCCATTGTGGGGTTTTTCCGAGAAGCGTGGGGGAGGGCCCCATACTTGGACACTAGGAAATTCCTCCAGGGGACGCCGACCTTTGTTCGGTCGCAACTAGGTAGTAAATGCATTTCCTATTTCCGACTTGCTTCTGTCGACTTGAGGTTTGCCGACTTGTAAATTTCGCTAATTATTTCTTTTGCAGATATGGCCAGGAAGAATGCTCAGGAATCTTACCAGAGAGTTCAGGAGGCTAAGGCGAAGTCTCGGGCCAGGGCCGGTGGTGCCAGGGCAATCGTCTCTCCTCTTCTTCCTCCTATCGTCTCTCGTCCTCCTCCTCCTCCTCCTCCTCCTTCTCAGAACGTGGGGACTCCCTCTCAGCCCATTGTGATTTCTTCTTCCAGCTTGACCCGACCACTTTCTTCTGCCCGACTTCTTCCTGAGCCAGAGAAGAAGAAGCGTAAGACTTTAGAGTCTGGCTCTTCTTTTGATGGTGGGGTTAAGGCGGATGCTCTTGCATTCGTCCGAAAGAACATCTATCCTCATATAAGCATGGATGATGTTTCTGTTCGAAACCACCTCACCATCCTGGCTGAGGAGAGTTTTCGGGCGGCGGGTGTTTGTGGCAAGCTTTTGGATATCTTTGAGAAGACTCCCCTCAGCTCTTTGGGGGTAACCTCGAAGGTTGAGGAGTTGGAGGGGAGGCTTCTTGCTTACCAGGATCATGAGAGGGAGCGCTTCTTGCTTACCAGGGTCATGAGAGGGAGTTGAAGGAGGAGGTAGCTAAACTGAGGGCGGAGAGAGATAGCCTTCGGGAGAAGGAGAGCAAGCTGCGAGCTCAATGCAATATGGAGGCAAGTTTGAGGAAGACAGCACAGGAGAGTTATCAGAGTTTGTTTCAAGATCTTGTGTCTGTGAAGAATGATTTGATGAATTCTCGGAATGCGTACGCCGATTTGGAGGACTCTATCGCTGACGGTGCCGAGGAGTCTTGGAGGATTTTCCTGGAGCAAGTCAGAGTTATCGCTCCCGACTTAGATCTTTCTCCTTTACATCCTGATAAGGTGGTAATTGATGGCGCCATCGTGGATCCTCCTGTCCCCGTGGTTGTTTCCAAGTCAGAATTGAAGACTCGGGGGCAGAGGATCATTGAGTCCCCTCCTCGTTCTGCGGACGCTCCGAGTTCTTCCGTTATTCCTCCGACTTCCTCTTCCTCTCCTGTGGATGCCTCTCTCCCCGGTCCTGGTGGCGCTCCTCCTGACTCTGGTAGTGGTGACCCATCTACTCTTCTGCAAAAATAATTTTTTATGGCTATATGGGGGCTCGGCCTGTGAGTCCCCCTTTTTTAAACTCTTTATATGTTGTTTGGTGAGGTTTGAACGATTTTGGTCTTTTAAGACCGCAAACAAAATATTTCAGCAAATGCCCTTTTTGAATAAGGGTTTTTTAAATTAACAAAATAAATACCCTTTTTTGGATAAGGGTTTAAGTTACCTTATGTGTGTATGCTTTTCTAATTTTGATTTTTCAAAATCCTCTTGATCTTTTCTGAGAACCTTTCCCATTGGTTCGTCTGTTTTTCCGAACCTTTTTGTTTAAGGACTTTTAGGCAGCCTTTAAACTTTTTCCTAGGTTTTTCGATCTCTTTTTGTTATTCCTTACGCCCAACCATGTTTTATTGGGTTTTTATAACTTTAGGTTATTTTTGCGATGCGTTTTTTCTTGCTCGGTTCGTCATTCCGACTTTCGAGTCGAAGTGTTTTCGAGCTTTCCTACTCGGAGTTTCGTCCCGACTTATGAGTCGGGTTGTTTCCGAGTTTATCTACATCGGCTTATATAACCTCTTTACGCCGACTTGTACCTCGTCGTTTTATCCTGATGACCATATAGGTCAGTTCATGGGATTTTCACGTTTTGTCGAGCTTAAGTCGGCGCGTTTCGTAGAAAGAAAAAACAGACGAGAAGGAATTTATAAGAGATATTGCAAAAGATCTTTATTTATTTGGGAAGGTACCTTACTGCTACTAAGGGTTTTTAATAATCTATTCCCCCTTAGTCTCTACTGTGATGCCTCGTTAAATACCCTTCTTCAGAAAAAACCCTTTGATTTTTGGGAAAAAATCGTGAAGTTGGGAAAAGAGTACATCAGGGAGTAGAGTTCGCTTTAACTGTAGTACCTTTTCATATTACAAGCATGCCACGATCTTGGTAACTCAGTGCCGTTCAGGTCGGTTACTTTGTAATAACCTTTTCCTAAAACTTCATTGATTTTGTATGGTCCCTTCCAGTTTGCGGCGAGCTTTCCTTCTCCTGATTTGTTGACTCCAATGTCGCTTCTGATTAAGACCAAGTCATCCGGGACAAATGTTCTTCGAATGACTTTTTTGTTGTACCTTGTAGTCATCCTTTGTTTTAATGCCGCTTCTCTTATCTGGGCATCCTCTCGGACTTCGGGGAGCAAGTCGAGTTCCTCTTTGTGCCCCGTATGTTTCCGACCTCGTCATGGAGAGTTACCCTTGGGCTTTGCTCATTGATTTCTATGGGTATCATGGCTTCTACGCCATACACTAGTCGGAAAGGTGTTTCTCCCGTGGCGGATTGGGGGGTTGTCCTGTAGGCCCATAGCACTTGAGGAAGCTCTTCAGCCCAAGCTCCTTTTGCTTCTTGTAATCTCCTCTTTAGCCCTGTCAGTATGACTTTGTTGGCTGCCTCGGCTTGCCCATTGGCTTGTGGGTGCTCTACCGAGGTGAACTGATGTTTAATTTTCATACTGGCTACTAAGCTTCTGAAAGTGGCGTCGGTGAATTGGGTTCCGTTGTCTGTAGTAATGGAATAGGGTATCTCATATCTTGTGATGATTTTTTTGTAGAGGAACCGGCGACTTCTTTGAGCGGTGATGGTAGCTAATGGTTCTGCTTCTATCCACTTTGTGAAGTAATCTATTCCCACGATCAGGTATTTGACTTGTCCTGGCGCTTGGGGAAAAGGACCTAACAAATCCATTCCCCATTTTGCAAAAGGCCATGGAGAAGTGATACTAATGAGCTCTTCTGGGGGAGCCACGTGGAAATTTGCATGCATCTGACATTGTTGGCATTTCTTCACAAATTCTGTGGCATCTCTCTGCAAGGTCGGCCAATAGAATCCTGCTCGGATTACTTTCCTGGCGAGTGACCTTGCTCCGAGATGGTTTCCGCAGATCCCACTATGTACTTCCTCTAATACCTCGCCGGTTCTCGAGATCGGTACACACTTTAACAATGGTGTTGATATCCCTCTTCTGTAGAGGATATTTCTTACCAAGGTGTAGTGTTGTGCTTCCCTTCGAATCTTTTTAGCTTCTCTCTCCTCTTTGGGGAGGATGTCGAATTTTATATATTCGAGTAAGGGGTTCATCCATCCGAGGTTTAAACCGACTACCTTGAGTACCTCTTGCTTATCTTCTGTTTTTGCTATCGAGGGCTCTTGGAGGGTTTCTTGAATCAGGCTTTTGTTGTTCCCTCCTGGTTTGGTACTTGCTAACTTGGATAGGGCATCCACTCTACTATTTAGATCCCGAGTTATATGTTTGACCTCGGTTTCTACAAAGCGCCGAAGGTGCTCCAAAGTTTTTTCCAAGTACCTCTTCATATTAGGGTCCTTTGCCTGATATTCTCCGCTTATTTGGGAGGTCACCACCTGTGAGTCGCTGTATATCATCACTTTTGTAGCACCGACTTCTTCTGCCAATTTTAGTCCGGCTATCAAGGCTTCATATTCTGCCTGATTGTTTGAAGCCGGAAATTCAAATTTTAAGGAAACCTCTATTTGGGTTCCTCTTTCATCTACTAATATTATGCCTGCGCCGCTCCCTATTTTGTTGGAGGATCCGTCTACATAGAGTTCCCATGTAGTCGGCTTTTCCTCTTGATCCCCTGCGTATTCTGCCACGAAGTCGGCGAGGCACTGGGCTTTAATTGCTGTCCGAGTTTCGTATCTCAAATCGAACTCGGAGAGCTCTATTGCCCATTGAACCATTCTCCCTGCAACATCTGTCTTTTGGAGGATTTGCTTCATGGGTTGGTTTGTACGGACTTTTATTGTGTGAGCTTGAAAGTAAGGTCGTAGCCTTCGCGAGGCTATTACCAAGGAGTAGGCAAACTTTTCTAGTTTGTGGTACCTTAGTTTAGGGCCTTGTAGGGCCTTACTGATGAAGTAGACTGGGTGTTGTCCGACCTCGTCTTCTTTTATCAGGGTTGACGAGACGGCCCTGTTTGCTACGGATAAGTACAGAACGAGGTCTTTCCCTGGTACTGGTCGGGTTAGGATAGGAGGTTGGCTTAAAAACCTTTTGAACTCTTGGAACGCCTCCTCGCATTCCGGAGTCCATTCAAATTGGCATCCCTTTTTTAATAAGGAAAATAGTGGAAGGGATTTTAGTGCCGATCCTGCCAAAAATCTGGAGAGGGCTGCAAGTCGGCCATTGAGCTGCTGGACTTCTCTCAAACAAGTCGGACTTTTCATTTCTAGGATGGCTCTACATTTATCGGGATTGGCCTCAATCCCTCTTTGTGTTAGCATAAATCCTAGAAATTTTTCTGCCTCCACCGCGAAGGCGCATTTTGCGGAATTTAGTCTCATCCCATGCAGCCTTATGGTGTCAAAGACTTGTGAGAGGTCGGATAAGAGGTCGACTTCATTCTTGA
>NC_029780.3:8326267-8326966 GCF_000817695.3 Arachis duranensis | reverse complement strand
TGTTGGTTGATCTTTCAACATGCTTGTTCATTCAAGTTGTTTGTTGGTTTGTCTTTCATGTCGTTTGTTGGTTTGTCATTCATCAAAACCTACGAATACAAACTTCACATACAAGCAACATGATTTACAAATGGCATGACCACGTAGCAATAGTTGGCTTTGGGTGTGATGAATGATGTTTTCTCCTGGTCGGGCTCATACATCGGGATTTGATTATATCCCGAGTAGGCGTCCATGAATGACAAGTATTGGTACCCTAAGCTGGAGTCCACTAGGGTATCAATACTCGGTAGGGGATAAGGATCCTTGGGACATGCCTTGTTTAGGTCGGTATAGTCGACACACATTCTCCATTTACCATTCTGTTTTTTGACTAGCACTACATTGGCTAGCCATGTTGGGTACTTGACCTCTCTGATAAAACCGGCTTCTAGGAGCGCCTGTACTTGCTCTTCTACTATTAAGGCTCGTTCTGTGCCGAGCTTGCGTCTTCTTTGTTGTACTGGTCGGGACCCTGGATAAACCGAGAGTTTGTGGGACATGAGCTCGGGGTCAATCCCAGGCATGTCAGAGGCCTTCCAGGCGAAGAGGTCGGAATTATCTCTTAGGAGTTCGGCCAGCCCTTGTTTTAGAGTTTCCCCTAGGTTGGCTCCTATGTAAGTGTTTTTCCCTTCCTCTTTACCGACCTGTATCTCCTCG
>NC_029780.3:8324903-8326165 GCF_000817695.3 Arachis duranensis | reverse complement strand
TTCTCTGCCTCTTCCTCTCAGATTTAGGCTTTCGTTGTAGCATTTTCTCGCCAATTTTTGATCTCCCCTTACCGTTGCTATACCCGCTGAGGTCGGGAATTTCATGCAGAGGTGGGGAGTGGATACCACTGCTCCGAGCCGATTAAGGGTAGTTCTGCCGATTAAGGCATTATAAGCTGACCCCTCATCAATGACTATGAAGTCTATACTCAGAGTCTTTGATTTTTCCCCTTTTCCAAAAGTGGTGTGAAGGGGCAAAAATCCTAGTGGTTTTATTGGCGTGTCCCCTAATCCGTATAGGGTGTCGGGGTAGGCTCTTAATTCTTTCTCATCTAACCCTAGCTTGTCAAAAGCGGGCTTAAAAAGAATGTCCGCTGAGCTTCCTTGGTCTACTAGGGTTCTGTGGAGATGGGCATTTGCTAGGATCATAGTTATTACCACTGGATCGTCATGTCCAGGGATTATTCCTTGCCCATCTTCTTTTGTGAACGAAATAGTAGGAAGGTCGGGTGATTCTTCCCCGACTTGGTAGACTCTTTTGAGATGTCTTTTGTGAGAGGATTTAGTAAGCCCCCCTCCCGCAAATCCTCCTGAGATCATATGGATATGCCTCTCTGGAGTCTGCGGTAGTGGGTCTCTTCTATCCATATCATCTCGCTTTCTCTTTCCATGACTGTCCGACCTTTCTATGAGATATCTGTCAAGCCGACCTTCTCTAGCCAGCTTTTCTATCACATTCTTGAGGTCGTAGCAGTCGTTTGTGGAGTGACCATATATTTTATGGTACTCGCAGTAATCGCTGCGGCTCCCCCCTTTTTTATTTTTAATGGGTCTAGGGGTGGCAGTCTTTCAGTGTTGCAAATCTCTCTGTATACATCCACTATAGAAACTTTTAGGGGAGTATAAGAGTGATATTTCCTTGGCTTTTCGAGACCGAGTTCTTCCTTTTTCTTGGCTTCCCTTTCCCTCTCTTTAGTTGAGGGAGGGGGTCCAGGTCGCCAACTTAGGTCTCTTAATTTGGCATTTTCCTCCATATTGATGTACTTTTCAGCTCGTTCCTGTACATCACTTAAAGAAACGGGATGTCTTTTAGATATGGATTGCGAGAAGGGTCCTTCTCTAAGTCCATTGACTAGTCCCATTATGACTGCCTCTGTGGGCAGGTCTTGAATCTCCAAATATGCTTTGTGGAACCTTTCCATATAGGCTCGTAAAGATTTTCCGACCTCCTGTTTTATTCCCAGGAGGCTCGGTGCATGTTT
>NC_029780.3:8308512-8323643 GCF_000817695.3 Arachis duranensis | reverse complement strand
GATTCATAACATTTTCGTAAATTATATCATATGGACACAAGATTAATTAGATAACAAATTGAATTTTAATTAATATGTTTTATTTCCTGCTCATATTTTTTCATTAATTATTTTACTTTTTATATTTACAGTAAATATTGAATGTAAAAAAGAAAAAAAATAATATTGAATGTTATCTATTTTATTTATTTAGAGACACAATTAAATTTGATATTATTATAGCAAGTATCTAGAATTAATAATAACATGATACTATAATTTTAAGTTGTATAATATAATAAAAAATATAACAATTTATGTATGCTTCCTATATAGCAATAATATTATATATTTATATATCTCTTCTTTTAGCTCTTTTCTAAAAATATTAGCATATAATTAGTGTAGATAACATATATATTGAGTAAGAATTCCTATTGAATTAATCATAAAAGGTTAATAAAATATAATGGCATAAATTTTACCTAATTGTAGCAAGTATCTCCATTGAAAATATTTGCTAATTATTACCGTGTATAATTAGTATATATATATATATATATATATATAAAAGGAGTAATAGTGAATTGTTACAATTATTTATCATTTAGAACATACCTCAAACATAGATCTTCTTCTATTTATTATTTTTCATACCTAAGTGCTACTAATTACGATTCTATCAACAATGTTACTTATGGTAGATTATGTAATGAAAAAGTTTGAAAAATAAAGGTAAGAATTATAAGGTTATGAAAAGTGCCATTTAAATTTGACAAGAACAAAACCACTTACATAGAAATAATTGTCATGGATGACAAGGTAAGTCGATTATTTTCCATTATTCTCTCAAGTGATGCTAGGTTCATTTTATAAATATTTTTGTTCATATTTTAAGTTTATTTGATAAGTAAACCCTTGCAGGAATAAAAAACAGTGCGATTTTATAAATTTATAAGTACTAATAGCTTTTATATTTAATTTGTTTTATAGTGTGATAACAACTAATATATTTGTTGGTAGATTTAACTATTACTATATTATTTATGATCACATTCAGTATATATGTCTGATTTATTGAAAAAAGTAGATTATTAAAACCGATTAATAACTTTTAGAGTTAATCTAATTAACACTAGATTAAAAAATAAACAATACATAACATGTTACTTTTTTATTAATCAAATTATTATAATTTAAATTAATTTTAAAAAATAATTTAAAATTATAATTTCAATCTTATTACGTATATGACACGGATAATTACACTTATATATTAAATAAAAAATTCTATATGCATAAATGTCACCAAATTATGTAGTACCGTATATTTGTGTATATATACTGTATTTAATTTATTTTTAATTTATATTTTATATTTTAATATTTATTTTACACGAACAATTAATATTTAGTGTATATCTAATATAGTTGATAATAAATATACATGTGAAAAGCGTATTTTTGTGAGTAAACTTAAAAATAAAAAAATAAAATAAAATCTACAGTTTTGTTTTATATTACTTGGTGTGGTTTAAAATAATATAATTTTATATTTTTTTAATTGAAAATACTAAACAAAATTATATATATGGTTAGGATTTTATATTTAGATGAGTAAATTTATCCATATAAAGATAAATTTGTAATTTATTTTTTTTCATAATTTCTCTCTCTATAACTACTTAAGAGAGATACAGGCCCTTCTTAAATATCAGAAATAAAATAATTTAAAAAATAAATAACTTTTGGTTTTAATAATAAAATTTAATTTTGATGTACTCACAATGTAAAATATTTTATATAATCGTTCAATCATATACGTTTATATGAATAATCATTTATGTAATTAATGTAAATAGTTGTTATTTTTTTTTTCTAACAAACATTATGTAATTAGATACACATATAAAATTGCTTGACATATAAAATACATTAAAATTAAAAATCTTATAAATAATACTTCTTTTATCCTGAAAAATGAAAATACAAACAATGGCCATAGTTAATTGAAATATTGAATCAAAACAATATTTTGTATTCTCTCTTCCCGTTTTCTTTTTTAACTCCGTTTTTGGTTTTTATGCTTACGAGAAAAAGAGTGAGCCCCCTGCTTCTTCCACGCGCACCTATTTCTCTCTGCTCTGTTCTACACGCTAACAAGTAAGCTTTTGCGTTAACCTCCTTTCCTCCAACCTTGTTATTTTCATGTTGAATTATGCAAAAACAGAACTTTATGGAAAATCCAATTTTGCGGAGGAAAAAATTTGACTAAATTCTGAGGATAGTTTGATTATTCTCGCTTTTTCAAGCGTGGTCTTGTGTGTTTTCGCAATGTGGGTTTAGAACAGTGTCTATTTGTTAAGGATTTTTGGAGTTTGTAATGAATGGGTTATGTCTTCTTGTGGTTTCATGTTATAGATAGGTCCAATTTAGTTAGGATTATTAGAAAATTTAGGATTTTATTGGTCTCTTGTTGTGGTTTCACCATGAACTTTCGACGGTAAAGTGAGAATTTTTAATCATTAATGAGAAAATCAGTGATATGAATATCAGATGTTTATGCTTTGTCATGCTAGTATTTATATGCTGTTGAAGTCTTGAACCCTTGATTTTCTCATTGATGATGTTGCAATTGTGTGAATTACTTTCAAGTTGGCTCCATATAGTAGTTAGAGGAAAAATATATATATTTTTATATGCAAGATTTTTGTGTTGATAAGTTCAAGAGGGAATATGTTATTTGAATAACGAATTGCTTATTGTTATCTGGTTAGTGGAGTTGGAAGCTGAACTGGTAACTGCTAACGAAAGTTCTGCTGAAAAAACAGTAGGACCATGTGTGGGAGCTTCAATTTTGGAACCATATATTGGTATGGAATTTGATTCTGAAGCTGATGCCAAGAACTTTTATGATGAATATGCAAGACAGGAAGGGTTTATTGTGCGCATTGATAAATGTCATCGTTCTGAAATTGACAACAGAATTATTTCTCGTCGTCTTACTTGCAATAAGGAAGGTTTTCATGTGAGAGGGAAAAATGATAAAGTCAACCCTTATCGGAAACCACGGGTTAGCATAAGAGAAGGCTGCGAGGCAATGATGATGGTCAAAGTTAATAAATGTGGGAAGTGGGTTGTTACTAAATTTGTAAAAGAACATAGTCATCCACTGATGGGTTCTGGTGTTCGTTCTTATCGTACAACAGTAAGTTTCCCTTTCTTCAATTCCTCACATTGAGTAGATTATTCTCTATCTGTTGATTATATTTATAATGTTAGAAATTGAATGCCATTGAGTCATATTTTTCTTAAATCCGCTGTAAGTCATGATTGCAGGTATTACTTCAGGGAGATATTCTTGTCATTGTTGTTAAAAATTAAAATTGTGTTTCAACTTGGGGTTGTACAGTTTTAGTAGTTTTGGGTGCTAGAACAATTCACATGTCAGGTTTTGGAATACCTAGCCCGATGCCGACACTATACCAGTATACTTAGTGTGTTTTTACCCCTGTCAATGCCACCTTCATGTGAATTTATGTTCCCTAACCAGTGGTATAATATACTATCTGTGAGCACCAGGAGATAAAACTGTTTTATGACAACCCATAGGTGTGTATCTGATTTTCGAAATATTGCTGAATGAGTGTTGGGACCTGATCTATTGCTGCTGCGATTTGCTACTTCTTTTTTATCCTTTAACCCTTTTGTTTTCCTTTTATTTTGTGTCTTATTTTTCTAGAGTAAAGTATTATTTTGGTTTCCAATGTTTGTTGGACCGAATTCTAATTTGGTCCTAACTCCTAACGTTTCAAACGTCCTATTTCTGTTTCAAATGAGTTCAATGTTGTCCTACTGTTAAATTTACACGAATGGTTAACGGAATGAGTGACGTGAACATTAACAACACTATTGTTAAGTTATATCTTTCTTTTTGTGTTAGAGAAACATAACCAAAACCTTTTTGTAACACTTCCTCTTCTCAATCCTATCAATCATCAACGCTTCAGAATCAAAGGAAAAGCTTTTACGTTGGTGGGTCGATTTTACTTACATGTTGAAATAAAACGTTATTAGCTCTTAAATATGCTAATTGTTCGTGTCAAATTTAACAATAGGACAATATTAAATCCGTTTGAAACTTTTTGGGACTTAAATAGAACGTTTGAAACTTTTTAAAACTAAAATAGGACGTTTGAAACGTTAGGGATTGAATTAGGACTTGGCCCAAATGTTGGGTACCAAAATAATATCCAAACCAAGCAGAAGTGTGTTCAGTTGCCCTTGTTGAAGATTGTTGGTTGTTTGATAGCTTAGTCTGTATCAACTGGGTTGAATATCTCTGCTTCATTCTATATGGATACAATAGAAATTGGCATGTTCTATCACCGAGTCTTGGTACGCATGTAGAAGCCTGAAACAGCCCTAGTGAAAAGAGTTGATCTAGTCTGGATTTTGTTGCATCTTATGCATATTGTTATAAATTATAATTATTCTTCCCATCCTACTTTGTTACATTTATCCATTGTCTGATGCTATACTTTTGGTAGATATTCTAGGATTTCTCCTGCAATCTTGAGGTGCATTTTGAAATTGATCACGATACGGAACTTATCTTCTTAGGAAACAAGCTTGAGTTGTTGTGGAAATATAATTTCTGAGAGCGCACCATAGGCATGAATCTAAATTGATATTTGCATGATTTTGTGTTGCCATCTTTTGTCCTACAGCTTCCTTAAACATTTTGAATTTGTGAGCTTATGAAATCTAAAAATAATATGTTTTGCTTTACTACTAGGAATCGAAGGATAAGAGAATTCGACAACTCACAAAGGAACTCGAGCGTCGAGATCAGCAATGTCAGCAATATCGCAAGCTGATACTTTCCCTTCTGGAAACTGTTGAGGAGCAAAATAAATTCTTATCAACGAAAGTTGAACAGGTTGTTAAGTGTGTGAAACAACTTGAGAATGATGTGCAAAAACCTTTGGACACTAGCTAGCACTCATCATGGTTTCATTAGATTTTGATTTCTTGGTTGACTTAGTTCAAGTGTAAAGAATTCAATAACCAATATAGAGGAGGTTGGGGGGTGCTTTGCCAAAAAAATTGGGCTTCACCCAAATTCATGAGTAGTTAAAAGTTATTGGTAAATCAGCTATAAAGTAAATGTGCTTTTGTTGATAGCACTTGACTTTTTGGTGATTTTGTTTTTAATATAAATTAGAACAAAAATTGTAAATAACTTCTTTGAAATTTGACACGAGTAATTTTGATCCTATTCTGTCAGTACTGTGATTTAACCCCTTAAAGTTGTCAAAGGTACAAAAGAAACACTTTTGTTAAACAAGTTTCCTAAAATAAAATTACCTTTCTTCTCTTAAGAGATGATTTGTTAATAAAATAAAGTTTAATTATACTGTTGATACTTAGCTAAGTCTATACAAGTTAAGAGGTTTATTATTAAGTCCTTATATTTGATAAAATAATGTTAATACTTAATAGGTCGTCATTGTTAATTTTCTTGTGTTAAAAAATGTGAAATGTTTTTGAAATATTCGATTGTGTTTGATATAGGAAGAATTGGGAAATATTGTAGTCATCTTATGACATTTCTTCGCACGAAAGTTCATCACATTGGCCTAACAGCTGAAAAGTTCGTCATGCCCTCACCCTGCATTGCGTCTTCTCCTCGCCATTGCATTCATTTGTTTTGAATTGAATAGTTTTTTGGAATTTCGGGATATTAACATTTTGAGTTGTAGTTGTTAAGAGGGATGAAGGTAGAGATGTAACGAGGGAGAAGGGCGAGTGTTTCTTGTTGTGGTGATGGTGGTGGGTGTTGATAGAGGTTGTTGGGATTGAGTGGGGATGGTTTGATTTTCATGAAGATGCAAGGAAGAAGGAAGAAAGAAAGAGAAAGGGGAGAAGGGCCTCTTTGTTGATCATGATTGTTGGGATTGTGTAGGTGTGGTGATGGCAATGTGATGGTGGTGGTGGCTCAAAAAAGCAAACTATTTTGTTTTAATGTGTATTTCAGTTTCTAACCATTTTGTTAACATGCCACGTCAACTATTAAACGGGTTCCATGAACTAAATTGTCAAACATATTTGATGATTAAGACCCAATTTGGCATTTTTGGATCGCTGAGGAATATTTAATTGAATAAAGGACAAATATGTCTGATCTTTTTTTGCGGACATTTTCGTCTCCGAAAAATGGAAAATATATTCATGTCTCTGACCCCTCGGAGATGTGGACATATTTACCCCTCCGCTAAAATCACTTCGTTGGGCCTGACGGAAAATGCTGATGTGGTTCTCGTGGCGCTAACCTGGCCGTTACGGGTTGACACGTGGAATGGGCTTTTATAAAGAGGACGGATTAATCTCCAGGAACCAAAACGTCGCTGGTTCTCCCCCACCCCTCGAACACACCTTAATTCACATAAGCAATACCCATAACTCCCATGTATGAGTTTCTGAATTACTGAAAACACTAAGAAGGAAAACGTTCAGACTCCCTCCTCCCTGTTTCTCCCTCGAAAAATTGCACTACATAAAAGAGCAATCGGTGTGGGGTGAAGTTGTGGTTGGAGGCAAGAAAGGTTATTGTTGAGGTCATCGCTGCCGTCTTCGTGAGAAAGTAAGATTGCCTTGCTTAGTGATGAAGTTTCTGTTATTGATGCATGTACCAAGGGTGAAGTCATCATGTGTGCATGTTGACAGTGTGTGTAACAATGGTGTAATGTGGTGTAAAAATTATTTTTAGAACGTCGTGTGTAGGACTAGTAGGAGGGATTGTGTTAGGGCAGCGGGGTTTCATTCATAAATTTTAAATCTATTCTAATAATGACACAGTTGTTCGTTGGTCAATTTCAGATGGTTGATGTGTTTGTGGTGCCGGTTTTTCACCATGGAGGCAACTTCGTGAGAGGAAGTGATAGTGCACTGGTTTATCAAAATGGTAAGGAAGAGAGGTTCCCTGAGATGGACCTAGACTTTGTGAACTTTGGAGATCTTGTAACGTTATTTAAGGGTTTGGGATACCAGTCATACAAGGCAGTATACTAGTATGATCGAACAAGTGCCGACATTGAGTCTGGGCTGAACGTGTTAGATGGGGACGCAGGGATCAATGCATGCGAGAGAACTTATTGAAGAACCAACAGTCTCTTGAGTTCCACATATACTTTGATCACCCCGGTGATGCTCTAGAGGTTGTAGATGATGCTGGCAAGAGTGGTGATGGCGAAGTGGATGTGGATGAAATTTCAGAGGAACTAAAGACTTCCTCTTCATCGGATGACGAGTACGAGAGCACAAAAGATGTCTTGTATAAACCTCCCCCAAGAAGCCGGTTGCAAAGAGGCAAGGGTTGAAGGAAAAATCTAAGATGGAAAAAAAGAAGCTGCAATATGGTGCGAGGGGGAATGCAAGAGGAGAAAACAGTGGGCACGCTAAAACAGGGGCAGGTGGTGATGGTGGGTTGCAAGGGGCTGATGGGTCAAATGATCAAGAAGGTGGTGGCAATAGGCCTGAAGTGGTGCCAGATAATGCAGTGGTAGAGGGATTCTATGTCAGTGAAGCCCCAACAGAGCTTGAGGAAATCATGTTTGAGTACGTGTCTGATGATTTGCATACACCCATATCATCCGAGGATGAAGATAACAACCACAAATTTCCAAAGTTTAATGATCACTGTGCTCACGATAAAGGCAGATTTGAGTTAGGACGAGGTTTGCAACTATTGAAAGGTTTAAAGATGTGGTAAAGGACTCATTCATTGCCGAGGGGAGGGAGTTGAAGTGGATCAAGAATGATAGGGAGAGGGTCAAAGTGGGCTATAAGGATAATGAGTGTTGGTTCTTGGTTCATTTGTCATACAACAAAATCCTGCAGTATTACCAAGTCAAGACGTACCAGCCAGAACATACTTGTACAAGGGATTTAGGGAGCAATGCAGCTGACCAGCATTGGATCAGCTGGAAAATTGAGAAGCAGATGGCTACCCAACCACACATGAACACAAGGGAGGCAACTGAGTTCCTAAGAGTAGAATTTTCATTATCTCCCCATCCTAAGATGGTGTATAGAGCAGTAGTGGAGGCCAGGGATAAGATAATGGGAAACGAGAAGGAACAATACAAGAGAACGAGGGACTATTGTGAGCAGATTCTGAGTAGTAATCCAGGATCATCCGCAAGGCTGGAGCTCATGCCAATTCCAGAAGCCCCCATGTGTTCGACAAATTATACGTATGCTTAGATGCTTGTAAGAGAGGGTTCAAAGATGGGTGCAGGCCTTTGCTGTACCTGGATGGTTGTTTTCTAAAAACGCATTACATGGGCTGGCTTCTAGCAGCAGTTGCGCAAGACGCAAACAACCAATTTTATGTTGTTGCATATGGGGTAGTCAGGGCTGAGATCAAGGATGCCTGGAAGTGGTTCCTGACTAATCTTTAGGAAGACATAGGAGATGATGCAAATCATGGCTGAAACTTCATATCGGATCAACAGAAGGTAAGATGTACTCATGGTATAGTCATGTACACTTCAGATATTATATTTCTTAACTGCATTGCTATTCCATTATGAAAATGTTTCCTGCCACCATTCAATGCAGGGTTTACTCCATGCCATAAAGGAGGTCATACCACATGCAAAGCTACGCAACTGCGTCATGCACATGTGAAAAAATTTCATAAACCGATTCAAGGACTTGTACATAAGAGAGGTTGTATGGGAGTGTGCCAGATGCACTACAGTTGTGAAATTCAAAGAATGTATAGAAAGACTGAAGGCAGTGAACCAGGGTGCTTGGGATTGCCTCAATAAGTTTGAGCCAGAAACATACGTAAAGGCTTACTTCTCGCATGGGCCAAAAAATCAGGGACGTATTTGTCTTTTACTCTATTTAATCCTTCAAAAAATCTCTTATAATAAGTGCATCCGAGTTCGAGACTTGACTAATATTAAATGAGAGCCCTTAATATTGGGTGTGTGAATGTATAGTGTGTTTACTAGCTAATTTGGTGTGCCTTTTTGTTAAAACATCACGAAAAAGCTTAGTTGTCGGAGTAATTCTTTAACGCCCCATTATATTAGAAGCTTACACTTCACACTTGATGTCATGTTTCTTAATAATTATGTGTTCAAGAAATGAGATATAAATACAGATCAGAAGGAGTATGATTATTATAACTGAATAAGAAATCCAAGTTTAGCATTCCCTACATACATGAGCACTTTTCCTCAATGTGTAGACATGGCACGCAGTTATACACCGTCTGTCCCAGGATTTGGGGTTATGCCTTGGAAAATAATAAAAATTTAAATTCGCATAGCAATAGCAGTATCAAAGTAAATGACAAGAATATTACAATTCTAACCTACAAGTAATATTTCCATTCCAAGAACAGAATCAACAGCATTCTCATTTGTATCAATTATTATTTATTAAAACTGTTGCTTTTGACAAGTAACGAAGTATGGTTAGAACTTAGAAGTTTCACATAACATTTTGTTCCAATGAACTGAAATGTATCTGATATAAGATGAAAATAAACTTGGAGACAACAATGTACCTCAATGAATTCTTTACTGCAAAAAAATGTGAGTTCAAGCTCAATGAAATAGGTTCTGATTTTCTGGGCAGCATCTTGAGAGCAAGAGCTTCACAAGAAGCAGATCCTAATCCAGATATTCATGTCTCCCAACACCTAAGTGTTTGATCCTTGGTGGAGCCGTGGAGGGACAAAACTGGCAATGCATATGAGTTTCAAAAATTCTACATAATACAAGGTACATAAAGACCAATATAAAGGAAACAGGTAAACATGCAAGCAGAATGATTGAACCAATAAAGCAGCTAGTTCATACTTACGAAAGTTGGTTGATAGATAAAGAGGCGAATGATGGAAGACTCCATGTTGAGCTCAACATTCACTTCCAATTGACTAGAACAATGCCGGAAAAACATGGAAGGTATGCTGGCGCTATAACAACAATATTGACATGATAATAAATTGGAAGCAATAATGTTGACCTTCTTCAGATTAGAGCAACTAGATAACACCAAATCCTTGAATTGAGCACTTGAAATATTAATCCTCTAAGGCATAAAGCAATTATTCAATTACAAACTCTCAAGGAACTACAACATTACTTTTCAAACATGATACAATCAACGATCTCAAATTTCTACAACTATCAAAATTCAACTTGCAAGGCATATAGCATAATAATATAGTTTCACAAGATTTGGAGAATCAATGTAAAACCTCATCTATTGCTTCTAATGTTAACTCCCTTGAGATCATGTAGACCATACATCCTTAATGATTTCAAAAAGGGTATGCACAACATTGACTTCAAATTCAAATGGACAGTTTTAGCATATGAACTCTGAGTCAAGAAAAACGTGGATTTGGTAGAGCCAAAATCCTTGGGAAACACATTGTGACTAGCCATCGGAAAACTCAAACTAATTCTAAACTCGGTACATGTAAGGAATTTCAGAGTGACTGATTAGTCCTTTTCAAGCCTTGCAATGTACTTGTCATAGAATTGACCTGCCCTTTCAAGATCTCCAAGCTCAGTGTAACAATCAGCAATTGCTCCAAAAGCTTCTGTGTTCCCAGAGTCCTCTCCTTCTCTTTCAGAGATGGCCAGAACCATCGAATGATACTTTACAGCATCCCTATATTTTCCCTGTCTTTGAAGTGAAGCACCTGAAATATGCATGTAATATTTACATTGTGTTCATGGAGCTGCTTGTAAAATCATTCACTCAATAATGCACATAAAAGCTTAAAACACATATACATGAACACACAGAGGGAAAGCCAAAGACGGAACATTTATGAGAAAAACAGGAACGATAACAAACCTAGACCTCTAGCAGCTTTTTTCTCCTCAATAGGATCGTTCAGATTTTGTGCAAGTTCAAGTGCAATCTTAAACTCAGTAAATGCTTTATCTGGCTGCTGATTCCTTAGATAGTTCTTTCCATTTTTTAACTTAGAAATTAGTTCCTGCTTCTTCGGGTCAACAATAACCTCATTATCAGGTATCCTACCACCAACAGGAGCATAGCTCAAGCTAGGGGCATAGGACTCAATTTTAGCCTGCTTCCTTAAAGCTTGATTGATCTGGAGCAACTGCTCATTCACCTTCTGTAATTCTGCCTTCCTTTGCCGGGCAAGCAACCCTGCCATAAGATTTATGGTTTCAAGAAAAGCAAAGTACAACAATTATGAATGAGTATACATTAAATGCATCTACTGTAGTTTAGCAAATGTACAGAAATAACATATCAAAGGATAAAAGCTACTTTTACTTTTTCCTATCAAATTATTTTTATTTATGTTTTCTTCTATTTCCTATTTTCTTTCCCGTTAGCTTCATTACAGTGTCTTCTCTTAACACAAATCCCATTTATTTCCCAGTGTTTCCCTCGTAACCCCCTTCCTTTTTTGGTCTACAGCAGAACCTCTCAACTAACAAGGTGATGTCTTCAAGAGTCCCACCTCCCAAACCCCAACAAAAGGCAATCCCTTGAGAATCTCTAAGGAATCTGGTGTTCACGGAGGCGTATAACAATAGCACAGTTTGGTGCACAAGCATTCCTCGTTAACGTACGGTTCGGGAAGTTCCGGACCCAACAGGTGTAATGTAGGCCATCTCCTCTAATAAAACAAACACTCGAGAATTTCTGGATTCGACACAGGAATTTGCAAATTTCATGCTTCATATAGATTACTCTTAAACCATACTCTTGTATTTGTATATCTTAAACAAAGACAAAACAATAGCAGATGAACTAAACCAACAAATAAAAACCAATATCTCGAAACACAACAAAGTTGTACTCTATAAGTCCTTGTAGATCAATACATAAACGTTTGGACGGGAGACAGACAGAAACTCAATTAAGTTTTTATATTGTATTTGATGTAAAATATACTGAATTGGATTATGTCTCGTTATCATAGTTGATTTGAGATAAATATGGAGACTGAAGATAAATTTGGAATTTAAAAAGTTAAATAAAAGTATTTCTGGAAAGAAATATTATAAAAGTTCAATCTCTGTCCCTAAACATTTCAGTCTTCTATCCCACTTTTTGAAGGTACTTAAAAGTACTGAAACTTTGTGTCCGTGAACTGAAATTTTAGTTCGATCACCAAACACTATACTGAGTCCCAGTCTCCCAATCTCGGTCCCAAGAAAGAAACGCAGCCAAACATACTTGGAAGCTCATACAACCTTACCTCCTACAGTAGCTCCAATGAGGGCTACTGCTAGCAGTATCGGCATATTGAATAGAGAATTATCAGCCTCACATGTTTCGGCCAACGCTTTGGAAGGAACAGAGTACATCAAAACATTGGTGGCCACAAACATGAGAGATGGGAACCTTTGTTGTATGTGTTCCTGAAGAGGCATGGCAATTAGGCAAACAATTCCAATCAATTTGCAAACAGAACTCACAAACATTACAATCCACAGTGTGTTAGTCACTCAATCACTAACCATCGGAATTCGAACTCCACAAGAAGCATCATCACATGTAACTTTAAGGCAAGGAACAAGTTTGAAAGAAAGGCAAACGAATTTTCCTGATTCATGGAGAAATAAGAGTTATCACTGTCTTACAAATCTGCAAACACACTAAGCTTAGGTGAATTAAGGAAAGATTTGCAAGTAAGATAGAGAGAAGAGAAACTGACGAGTAAAGTGGGGCTTGTTGTGGTCGGAGAAATGACGTTGAGGGCGAGGGCGGGAGAGGAAGGTGGGGCAACGGAGGACCACCGCCATGAGCGACGGCGAAGTGGCGTTGCAAGTTGGAAGTTGGAAATGGCGAGGGAGAGTGAAAGGATAAACGCTTCCTGTCTGTGTGCTGCTCTGCTGGGTTATGACTGATGCTGTCTCGTTCAAAAGTTTAGCAACTTGGGTCCCTCTCATCTCTCTATTTTTCGGTAAATATCCAAAATACTTTATTATTTTAATTTTCTTTTCAGTAAAAATGAATTAGATAATTTTAAATTCTAAGCATTCCGTCGTCATAATATTCACACATACTATAATGGTGCCGGTACCTATTATCTTATTGTACCTATGGTGACTATAAAGAAGTTTATCAATTAATTGTGGACATTTGTTAACTGATTTTTTTTTAAACGTATCACTAAAAGTGTTGCTTAAAGAGAAAGTGTTACCCTTAATCGTTAACTTGGCTCTGATACCAAATTTTAAAGTCAACTCTTCATATTTTGCTTCGAATAAATTTATAACAAATTTTAAAGTCAACTCTTCATATTTTGTTTCAAATAAATTTATAATTTGTATAGATTTAGTTAGTGGTAAAATATTGAGCATTTCTATTATTACTAATTCTGATTTCATTTTTATAGTTTTTCAATCTTGTTTTAGTTTATAATATTCTTTTTTTATTGATTATTATATATAAAATCTTTTATCTGTTTGTCTTTTTCTTTGATATAATTTTTCAAATCCTCCAAAACTTCTTTTATTTCTACACTTTTTATTGTTTCTAAATGTCTTTTTAATTTTTCAACTTCATTCTCCATTTTTTCTTTCAACAGCTTTAATTCTTTTAAGTCATAATATGGTGTTCCAGGCATTTATAAATTTTTTAAGTTTAACTCCAACTTGTTTATATTTGTTCTTATTTCTATCTTTTTTATTATAAGGTCATTAATTTCGAACTGAAGATTATTTAATTCCTTTTATACTCCTTTATTTTACTTTTTAATTTTTTCGCCCTTTTTCTTTTTATTTTATTTTCTGGTTTTTCAATCTTTGTATACTTCATTATTTATCTTAGGATTTCTGCAAATTCTATCATCGATTCATCACTATTTTCTAGAGATTCTATTAATTTTTCTAACTCTTTAACTTCTCCTTTCAATTTGTCATAGATTATTTTTAGAGCTTCAAATGCTCTTTGATTTATTTCAGAAAACTGTAAATAATTCAACCGATTTTCTCTTTCAAAGAGCTCTTGTTTCTTATCTTGATAGGTTACATATATTTTCTCTTTATTTATTGTCATAACTTAGTGTTTAGGGTTTCATTTAATTTTTTGACCTTTTTTGTTAATTCTTTTATTTCAGAATTTTCTTCTTTAATCTTTAACTTAGATAAACTTAAAGGGCTATTAATTTTGGATTCTCTTATTTGAAAATTTGATGAAACTAATTTTCCTGATGGTTCTTTTAGTAAAAGAACTGGGTTTTCAATAGCTTTATATTTTGGTATTTCTGTTTCAAACTTATAGATCTTCCAAGATTTTCAGTTGATAAAGGTATAGCATATCCAAGATGGGCATTGAATTTAACATTTACGTTGGCCAAGTTTCCATGAACAATTCCAATTATTTGATCTATTGGGTCATCAGTAATTCTTTTGTCACAGATTGCTAAACTTATTGGTGAATTAATTCCTTTCATATATGTAGATTTGATTAAGACTTGTATAGTACTAATATGAATCCATCCAATTTTAGATATTTTTTGTTGATTTTTGATTTGAGATTTAATTCTGTTTTTAGAACAGCCTGTTTTTCATTATCTAATAAGGCAGATAATCTATAATAATCAGATTCTTCCGTTAATTCTAAACTTTCTAAATAATTCATAACTAAGAGATTAGGATAAAGGCGTACCTTTCTGGAGAAAAACTTTCTTTATTTAGAATATTTTACATAAGATGTTTTTATCTCCAGAGGGGAGATTGTAGATACTAACTCCAGATGGGAGTTTAGAATTGGTTTTTCCTAAGGGAATTCTTCTTCAAACTATAGAATCGCCTCGGCAGCTTCCTTCTTGCTCTCCTAGCATATGAGTACTCTTAGCCTCCTGCTTTCTATTGTTTGATGCCTTCTACAATTGCCTTAAGCAATCTATTTATAATGGTTGGGTCTGATGGACAATTCCCATCCTTACCCTTCTTATGACGTCATTGCTTAAGTCATTATTTATTATCTTGCACCAGCTACATCGTTGGTGCTCTATGACCTAAGCGCTTACGTTACTATGCAATAATGTTGAGAGATGCTTCAGATGTGCTGTCCTCCTCTTTCATCATGTGACCTTCAAATGCGTTGTCTTCTTCCTTTATCATGTG
>NC_029780.3:8307494-8308236 GCF_000817695.3 Arachis duranensis | reverse complement strand
CTATTTATAATGGTTGGGTCTGATGGACAATTCCCATCTTTACCCTTCTTATGACGTCATTGCTTACGTCATTGTTTGTTATCTTGCACCAGCTACATTGTTGGTGCTCTATGACCTAAGCGCTTACGTTATTATGCAATAATGTTGAGAGATGTTTCAGATGTGCTGTCCTCCTCTTTCGTTATGTGACCTTCAGATGCGTTGTCTTCTTCTTTTATCATGTGGGTTGATTCCGTTTCATTATTGCTTTCTTCAGATAACTCTGAGACACATAGCTGGCACTTGTGGTCTTCTCTGTCTTTTATCAAATAGCATAGATTCCTCTTTATCCCTTCGGAGAGCTTTTCTAAGAGTCCAGATAAGTTGTAGAATGCTGATTCAAATTCCACTAAGAGTCTCATCTCTCTTTCTTCAATTTTATTCTTTTTACTGGACACAAGCAAAGTATTTCTGCTTTTATAATTGATTCTTGTGCGAGATTCCCTTGTTATCTTTTGAGTTCTTTCGAAGACCCTTGCTAGTGTGCTGGCTAGTCTTCCTTCATGACTGTAGATTGTTAAATCCTGAACTTGATCAATTGGTTGAAAATTTCCTGGGAAGACGGACATGAAGATTATTTGATGTGCTGGAACCAAGCATTCTTCTTCTTTTTCATTAAAAATAGGTTGGCTAGTAAATTTTAGGGATATATCCCTTGGATTTACATTGCCAATCATATTTTTAAATCTCTTTACTGCATCAA
>NC_029780.3:8306660-8307269 GCF_000817695.3 Arachis duranensis | reverse complement strand
GACTATGTTAAGGGTTTCTCTGAGATTTGATCTACAGACCCTTTTCTTTTCCTTGATTTCAGCCCTTGTAGGAATGTTTCTTATTATCCCTGTTCTCTGGGTTTGAATTGGAGCTTTATCTGCTCTTTTTAGGGTTTGCTCTGGATGAAGAGCTTCATATTCTCTGAAGGATTCCTTTGCTTCTTCCAGTGTAAAAAACCCTCCTTTATGAATTATCCTTGATTGATGTGTAAATGGTGCTGCTTTTTCCCAGGCATCATATACTCCTTTCATGGGGCCATTATAAATTACATAATATTTTTTTATCTTGGGTGGATTTTTTGATGATTTCAGCAATTGTTTTATTTTCTGGAATTTTTTTCTCACCTGATTTGTCCACCACGCTTAGCTGGCTGAACTCTGATGGTTTTGCTTGTTGTGTTGATTGCATTGCTTCAATGGCCTTTTTGAGGGATTGGATCTATGTCCTTATTTGCTGACAATGCTTGCATTTTTCGAGTTCTTGTTCATATTTTTGAATTTCTTGGTCTAATGCGTTGTAGACGAACTCCATTCTCTTGTTAATGTATATGCAATAACATTTTTGTCACCCTTAATATATTCAATTTT
>NC_029780.3:8303532-8305400 GCF_000817695.3 Arachis duranensis | reverse complement strand
ATAAAATCCATTCCAGAATCTAACATATATATAGATGGAACAATGAACCTATAATTTTGAATAAAAATTTCAGTCATCTCTGTTTTTTGGTCAATTTTATGTATTGATTTGTCAGCTATTCTAACTCTTAATGGTTTCTTTAATTTTTTCCAATCAAGTTTTATACTTGAACTAGCAAAGCATTGTGTTGCCCCAGAATCTATAAAAGCATTTATAAATTTTTCTGTTATTTTTATAGTAATAAATGTAGCATTATTACTCAGTCTCTGAGTCTGTTTCTGAGACATATTCAAAAATATAGTCTAAGTTATCATCAGATTCTTCTAATGGTTCCATGAAACAAGACTTAGCAATTTCTATTTGTTTAGTAAGATCCTTTTTATCCTTCTTTTTCGGGCATTCATTTGCGTAGTGTCCTTCTTCTTGGCAATACCAACACTTACAGTTTTCTTTTTTATTTGGGCAATAGTTATTTTTTTTGTCTTTTGTTTTTATTGTTATTTTCTTTTCTAAAATATCTTTTTTTTCTCCAATTTGGATAGTATTTTCTTCTTCTAAATTGATATTTTCTTTTTCTTTGAAAATTTTTATTAAGACCATATTTTTGAGGTATCTCCTCATTATCCTGACAACAAATTCTGATTATATTTGCAAATCTTTTTTGAGTTGCTTCTTGCATACAACGTTCTTTTATTTCCTCTCTTACAGCAGAGGTTGCTCCACCAAAATTATTTTCAATTGTTCCTCTATTTATTTTTCTTATAAATCTTCCCATTATAAATTCATTAGCAGGATATGGAAGTTTTGTTATGTACATACTAAGATAATGATTTTTATCTTCTTCTTTTAATTTGTAATAATGTATTCTATATTCACATACATAGTAATTTGTAATAATGTATTCTATATTCACATATATAAGACTCCACATTACATAAATCATATATCTGAATATTAGCTAAATGGTTTTTTGCTTCTTGATATTCTTTATTATAGACTTCTTGCCTATGATCTATAATATTTTTTTCCAAAAAATTCTTTATATAGAATTATCATTATATATAATATCTTATCATAAGCTGTTGTTTTTGTTTCTAATTCTTCTATTATTTGGTTTTCTATTGATGTCATATAATCTCTTATAGTTCCTTTAGTATGAATCCCTATGTAATTCCAAATGTCCCTTCTAGACAATTCACCAAGTTTTGGATTAGTAAAGGCTTCTAATAAGAAGGAATTCAACCAATTTTCGAAAATTTCTTTTTCATTCTTTTTACAGTCTAAGTCAAGCATTCTTTCTCCTTCCATTTCCTGGATTTTAGGAACGTATTTTGATGGTATTTTTGTATATTTTGAATCTTTATTTATAAAACCTTTTTTAAAAGCATAATTATCAAAACCTGTTTCCCATTTAAATTGAGATTGATTATCCTTAGATGTTCCAGCTTCATTCTTTACTTGTATTGGAATAGCTGGTTCTTCGTCACTTGAATAATCTAGAATGTGTTCTTCATTTTCTATATTTTCATAATTTACTAATTCTTCCTCTATTTGAAAACCATGTTCCATAATATTATTTTCTTGAGCCATTTTTAATTGTTTAAAAAGCATTATAACTTCTTCTAGTTTTTCTTCAATATTCATAATTTTAGTGGTGGTTTTACTTTTAAATCTGTTATGTTAATTATGTTTTGAAAATTTTCTTCCTTAGGATTCTCTTTTTCCTTATTTCTTTGAAATTTTATGGATGTTAATATTTCTTCAAGCATATCTACTATAGAATTTAATTGTGGGTTAAAAGTATGATATAGATGTGGGGAATCATTTCCATGGTAACATTTTTTAGAAATTCCGTGTGAAAAATAAGT
>NC_029780.3:8292045-8303312 GCF_000817695.3 Arachis duranensis | reverse complement strand
CTCTTAAATCTTCTAATTTACTTTTTTCCATTAGGTGACGCTTTTCTTTGTGAAAGGTTACACTTTTAAGTTAAAAGTGTAGCTTTAGCCACCACTAGTTACCATAGACATAGCCACCAGAGACTTGGCTTACTATAATTTGGACTATATATATATATTTTTTTTATTAGAAATAGGAGACTCAAACTCTTATGTTTATTTTTATTTAAAAATATATAATTATAAAAAATTAATAACAATAATAAAAGAAAAATTAAAAAATAAATTGTGTTCTTTGTTAGTATTTTAATGTTTTTTGTATAAATATAAAATATACTAATTCAATATTTATAGATACTATATTTTTATTTATATCTCATTTTATAAATATAATTTTATATTTCTATATCTCTATTTTATTGTTCTATCCTTATAAACAAACATAGTCTAAAAGTTCTCATCCTGTGTCTCGAATTCGGATCTACTTATTGTAACGAAAAGATCATAAGTACTAGGCTAAGGCTTTTTGTGCTGGGAAGGCCTGTTTTTGGTATACTAAGTAGGCCTTCTTGACCATATTCCAGGTGAGGCTTTCAACAAGGAAGTATCAGTGTAACATTGGGCCTCAATTTATAAACCTAATTGGAAGTTCCTATATTATGCCAAAGATACGTGAACGAAACAAAAACTTAGGCCCATCAATTTGAAAGTGGAGAATCCAAATGCTCCAGGTGCCTCGGCCACACAAGTTCAGTGGCAAAAGTATTTGTCTTAATCCAAAGCCACACAAGTTCGAATCTTAGTAGTGGCTAGGTTGGTGTGTGTAAGTGGGTGTGTGATTATGAAACTTAGAATTGGGTTATCCAATTCATCGACCCCCCAAAAAAAAAAAAATGCTCCAGGTGAGACTTGAGAGTGTTTCGGTCAACACTTTGTCACTTCATGACCAAAAACCAAAAAAACACCACTTTGTCCATGGTTTGTATATGAAATTATGAACAAATTGTGGCTTTCATTCCGCTAATGCAGTTTATATGTGCACATACATATACATATACATGTATGTATGTATGCACATTATATGTATAAATATGCTATCTTAATATTAAAATTAGTCATTTTTTATAAGAAAGAAAAGATTTACTATTCGAATTAAATGATATATTAATTGATCATTTTTTAAAAAATTCTTGTAAAGTGAAAAGTTTTGTTAACTACTAAGTATAGTAGTGTCAAATAGATCTGGTTGTTGCGATAATTAGATATATCGGATAATATCGGCATTTGATGGTGTGAGATTTCATCTAATGGCTCACCTTTCTCTGCTGATTACATGCTTTAATAATTATCTTAATGCTGATTCGAACCCCCGACACTTGCTTAAGTGGACGAGTGAGTTGACCACTCGACCAACCCAAGTTGGTTAAACTTGCAAAAGTTAAAAAGTAAAATTCTACCTTGCATGCCACCCCAAAGGTAGACATTAATACCTGAAAAAATGGATATTTTCCAACAGCTAGAACACCACTTCAAGGCAAGCAAAGTATCAGATACCAAGTTATTAACACAAGGTAATAACTCTTTCAAGCACACTATTAATATTATTACTTGATTTTGCCCTAGAAACACTCATAACATAAAAGAATAAAAGAAAGTAAAAGAAGCTAAGCCACAATTATAGAAGCATGAAATGGAAGGCCTAAAAAGGGTTTCTAGCATGAAGAGGTGCTCCAATGTTGTTAAAACCAAAATTGTCAACAACTTGAATCCAATTTGCCATGCTGGTCAACAATTGACCCTCAAGGGCAAGTTCTTCATTACTCTCACTCAGGATCAAAGAAAATCAATACCTGGAAAATTTATTTCTGTTCAGATTTACAGTGGCACAGAAGTAGATCCAAGTAAGTACATGTTCTTTACATTAGTGTATGTTTAAATTTTTCTTTTTCTTTTTTTTTCCTTTTCTGTAAAATTCACTTTTAATAGAACTAATTCTGGTAGAATTGATTTTGATAATCAGAAATTTTAAGTTATGTTTTAAAAAATTGTTGTGTTTGCATTGAACAGTAACAGGGAAAGGGAAGCTAAGTGAGAAGGCAGTTCTGAAACATGATGGGACAAAAAAACATGACAATGGGGATGCAAAAACCATGATATATAAAATTAGAATAAATGTTTATTCACATTTTGGAACACCAAGAGCTTTTTTGATACAGAACCGATACAAGAAGAGATTCTTCCTTCAATCTGCATCAATTGAAACTTGCAACAATCATATCATTCACTTTGATTGCAATTCTTGGGTGTATCCAATCAAGAAGACCAAATCCGATAGACTCTTCTTCTCAAATGCTGTAAGATATTCAACCTTATAATAGCATTTTTTATTGGACTTTTTTTAATAAATAACTATTTTGCATGATGAAAAATTACGATTTTGACAAAATAATTTTCAAAAGATGTAAATAACAAAATGTATAGCCTGTAAAGATATATTTTATTTGACAAAATATACTAATAAATTTACTAAATGTTTGATTTAGCCTGTGAAACAAAATATATTTTTAAAATATAGTTATTTATATTTTTTTAGATTTGTTTTGTTAAATCATAATTTTTTATATATTGATAATATAAAGTAATTTTATACTGTTATTCAACATAATTTTGTTTAGGCAATGAATCAGGGTGCCAACGAGCTATAACTCAAATGACATAGTTTTTTCAAACTCATTTAAATATCACGAATTTGAGTTTCAGTCCTAACTTTGAAAAAAAAAATCAGGGTGGAATTTTTAACTTTTACAGTTTGCTTTGTTGCATGATTTAGTTTCTAAGTTGTTGATGACTGCATACAGTGCTATATTCCAAGCGAAACGCCAAGGGCACTAATGGAATTAAGAAAGGAAGAGCTTGAAAGATTGAGGGGTGAGAGTGATGTAAATAGTGAAAGTGAAGAAAGGAAGGAATGGGGAAGAATATATGAATATGATTGCTATAATGACCTTAGTGACCCTGAGAAAGGTCCTGAATATCTTAGACCTATATTGGGTGCTTCTTGGTTATATCCATATCCTCGTAGACTAAGAACAGCTCGCAAGCCTAGTGCCTCAGGTAATTCTATTTAATACCAAATATTTGGTTATATCACATTGATTTTCATTAATAATTTTGTTGAATTTTTGCATGGAAAATCTCAGGTCCAGCAAATGAGAGCCGGCCAAGGAATTTTGAGATATATGTTCCTTCAGATGAGAGATTTAGTCCAAATAAAATGAAGGAACTGAAATCAAATTCTATACATGCTCTTGCACATTTCTTGTCACCCAAGGCACTTCATCAACAATGTTCCAAAAGCTTTGAATCATTTGAAGATATTCTTGACTTGTTCTCTGCCTCTAGGAACCAAAGAATTGAAGGGTGGGTCAGAGATAACTTAAACAAAATGTTACCAATTCAGAACTTAGAGGAAATTATTCGTCTAATCAAGAATAAACCATTAGAACTTCCTATACCTGAAATATTATCTGGTAAGAGAGATGTTAATATTAATATTACTACTATTATTATTAGATATCATTAATTATTTGTATTTCAGAAAATGCATGGGTTTGGAAAGATGACATTGAGTTTGGAAGACAAATGCTGGCTGGAACCCACCCAATCAAAATCCAATGTTTGAAGGTACTTCCATGCTTTAAACATCTTTTTATTTGTCATGAATAATCTTATATATGATGCTCTGCTGAACTCCAAGAAAAATAAAAAGCTTTAATGCATGCCCGAGAGACTATATATTCGTGACAAAAGACTAAAAGAGGAGAATAGGAACAAATAGTGTGTAATGGAGTGGGATAATAAAGATTTTCTAAATATTTTTTTAAATAATAAAATTTTTAAATATGCTACGTGTATATAAAAAATTAACTACTTGTATAAAATATAAAATGAAAATTATTTAAAAATTATCAAAATTTATTGTTTTTAATTATTAGTTAATTATTAATGTTTAAAACTTATTAATTAATTTTTTATGTTTATTTAATATTTTTATATTATTTAATATTATTAGTAAAACCTTTTTGACCTCTTTCTTTGGTTACTCTTGTCTTTTCTCTCTCTTCTGGGTGGTGTGTGATTAGGGGTGATAATGGGGTGTACAAAAGCATGTTTTTGTCTTATTCGATCGATCTTGCACCGTTCTATAATCATTTGTATAGAATCTGTCTTGTTTTTAGTCACATAATAAAAAGTTAAACTCTATCTCACATTATATATATTTATATATATTATATATATACATATCAGAGTTGGTAGAAGCAGATATTATTTAAATTCGACTTCATTCTCTATTTTATCTAAAATTTCGTTTTACTAAAAATTCATCCTAATGATAATTTATCTATCCCAAACAGATAAAAAAAGAGTGAATATTTACGAATTTAGGTAGTATTGTTATTCCTGTTAGTGATTACATGTGCTAGCATAATTAATAGATATTAAAGAATTTAAATTTTGAAAATGAGATAATTGTTAAAGTGACAAAACAAAAATTAACTACAATTGAATTCATAGTTATTAGAATCGAACCGGTCAAGTTACTGGTTTACTGATTTATTGGTTCAATCGATAAATTACTGGTTGAACCGATAAAATCGGTCTCACGTAAATATAAAATATGAAATAGTTAAAAACTTAAAATTAAAATTTGAAATACATATCTTCACTAACATTTGATGAAGAATCAAGCCTCAACTTCTAAAAATAACTAATATAAAAACCATAGAATTTATCAGTAATACTACAATAGTATCTTAATTTGACACAATAAAAAAAATTAATTCACAAAACCTATCATCTAACTTTAATATCAGTAGATTTTAACACTAATATCAAAACGAATAACATTAATCACAATACTAACAATAAAATAGATCAAGTAAATTAATAAATTTTTAGTGAAATTTATATTTATATTAATAATGGTATATAATTAAAATATAATTAATTTGAAAAATAAAAAAATAAAAATTAAATTAAATTGGATATTTATGTATACTATATAATTAGTATTTGTCAAATATAGTACTTAGAAGCGCAATCGCTGAGTGGCAAGTGGAGGTTGCTTTTGCTCTAAGGTTCTTGGTTGGAGACCTAGTGGAGACATTTTAAAAGATTTTTCAAACAGACCGGTTCGATTAGACCGGTTTGCAATGGTTCTCATCGGTTTTGACCGGTTTAATCTGGTTTTTATTAGTTCATATCGGTTTTTTTCTTAAACGGTCCAAGGAGTAAATCAAACTGGACTAAGGTCCGGTTCATCGATTTTTCGGTCGAACTAGTCGATCCGGTTCAGTTTTTACAACTATGATTAAATTTATAATTTTTATTATGTATATAAGTTTACTTTTTTTAAGAATAGATTTTCTCAATTATTTAGTAAAGTATGATCTCTCATTTTATATTTTTTAAATAAGACAAAGACAAAATAAATAAAAATAAAGATATTAAATGGTAAAAGATTATACTTTACTAAATAATTAAAAAAATAGAAAGTTTTACATCCAAATCATTTATTTAATCAAACTCAACCATGTTGTTATAATGTATTTCTTGTTCACGCGCTTTTTCTTCTCGTATATCGCTGGTGCTATTGCCTCTTCTTATCCTCCTCATTTTTCCTCATTGTACTCTTTTGTTAATATCATTGTCGTCACTACCACCACTACCTCCTCCTCCTCTTCCTCCTCCTTCTTTTCTCATTTGAATTTATTTTTCTCTTTCCTTTTTCTCCTCCTCCTCCATCATTGTTGTCATCGTCGTCACCACTACCACCTTTTCCTCTTCCTCCTCATTTCTTTCTCATTTAAATTTATTCTTCTCTTTTATTTTCTTCCTCCTCTATCGTCGTCGTCGTTGTCGTCATCGCCATCAATGCAATTTCTTCTTATAGGTGAATTACAATGTTTCTTTTCCTCTTTTATTCTCTTTCAAATTTTTGCATATGTAAGATTTCAATCCAATAAGTGTGCATTTTAGTTTAATTGAGAAATAATACTCTTAAAAGAAGTAAGAGTAACAGAAAAAAAAGAAGAATAAGAAGAAAAAAAATATAGCATTAAAAAAGATTTTTTGTATTTTTGTAGTAACATTTTGATGTCAAAATTAAAAAAATTTGATATTTTTTATTTTTGACAAGAATTCAATTCAGTAAGTGTGAACCTACATCATTCAATTAATTAGGATTCTAATATGGTACAAATATATTCATGTTGGAATAAATTAATTTTAATAACCCAGATCATCCATATTGAATCACAAAAAATATATTACTCATAAAAATAAGAAATTAGACAGAAGAATTGTCTCAGTCTTATGGTTCTTTCGATCTTCCTCAATCAAAATCTTCTATATCCCTAGGTGGCTGAATTGTGACTCCCATGATGGAGAAAGAGCAACAAAGGCGGCTTTGGTATATTAGAGACCGAAACTCTGAAGACACTTTTATATTTGAACATGACACCCATTAAACCCTAAAGCTCAAATAAAATAGTATCTAAAATCTAAAAGATAATTATCTAAAGGAACAAAAGATAATATCTGGTTTTATTCTCATTTAATTCCAAATCAAAAGTAATAATGACTTATTCAATTTAGTATTTATAATAATAAATGAGATCACCATTATATAATTCATTTAATTTGAAATAGCATAATTTGTAATTATAATTAATATATATATTGCTCACAAATAAATTAAGAAATTAAAATAATTTTCTAACAATTCATTCAAGCAATTTCGGTATCATCTCGTGATTTTTTTGTATGAAATTTATTTTTTATATTCATTCAATTAAATAAGATTGTAATATATATTCATTTAATATGATAAGTAATACTCCTAAAAATACGAATAACAATTCAAAACTGCTATTCCTCATCCTCCTCATCATCATCATTATCATCACCATCATCATAAGAAGCAAAAAAAAAAAAGCATTAAAGAAGTTGTATTTTTGTAGTTAAATTTAGGTGTTAAAATTAAGCCGTTTCAGTATTATTGTTAAGATATTTCGGTGTTATTTTCTAATAATAAATTCTGTATAATTCAAAAATTTTTATCTTTTTCTTTTTATTATTATCATCTTTTTTTGTCTCACATTCTCATAATTTTTTTTATTTTACTCTCTTAACAAAAATAAAAAAATTAAATAAAAAAAAGACATACATAATACTACAAAAAATCACCAGAAAGATAAAAAAAAAAAGAAAAAAATATGCAGTAACTACATACAAAAAAATAAAAGGAACGCAAAAAAAAAGGAAACACTTGATGCCACTAGAAGTTAGAACCTATCTACATACTCTCATCAATAAAATTGATTTTTATTAGATTTAAACCCACTTAGTTGTCAAAAAAATTTAAATCTGTACACTAAAAAAAATTAAAAAAATCTACTTCTAATTTTTTTAGTTTAAAAATAATTAATTTTTTGTTTTATTATTTTTCTAACTTTTTATTTTAAAGAGTTTGATCCAGCTATATCTTCATCGGGACTCTTCTCCTTCATGTAAAACGCATTGTCCTAGAAAATAGTTTACTAATTCATTATAATTCTCGAAAGACGAAACTATACATATAGTTATTTTCCCAGTAAATATAACTCTATAACTACTACTATTCGGTCCAAAAAAAGAAAAAAGAAAAAACACTAGTCTATATATTTACTCCGTTAAACTATTAAACTGAAGCTTTCAGCCACACTTCTCATTTGTCGTCAGTGATTGAACACCAAAGTAACCGAAGATGGCATCCTCACCCTCCAATAACAATGATGAAACACATACCCATCCCATTGGAAACCCGGAATACGATCGCATCATGGAGCTGGAAGGTTACCATGGTCATTTTCGTCATCGTAGACACTGCAAAAACCCCTTCGTTTACGTTCACCTCATAACAGAAAACATTTTCAACGGTTCTTACCACACACTAAACACCGTCCTCAAGAACCTTCTCCGCGCTAAAAAAAACGGTTACTTCAGCGAAGAGAAAATTGTAACTCTAGCACACCAAAATGCCACTCACCTCGCCAATGGAGTCATGCTATCAACCTATCTCAAGGTGCGAAACTGCAACTATATGAACCAAGAAAGCCTCCATCTCGCGCCAATGCCGAGGGTGACCGGTCCCATTCGGATCCCGATGGCCTTCGAGCTCGCGATCTCAAAACTTGGCAACTTCCACGTCAGCAGTACCGTCGAACGGAAAACGGTTATACCTACCGCGAACGCTGACCGCGCGAGCCGTTTCTTCATGCAAGAAGGTTATGTTTGGAGCGACTCTGTTTATGCTGAAGCCGTTGATTTTGCTGAGAAGTTAGGTTTGATATTCCAGGCGGTGGATCTGACGGTTAACGTTGGAACGGGATGGTGGCTACTTCGTCCTCGCTGGAATGGTGATTATTTCTTTGAGCTTCTTTGCGCGCTTCCATCTGATAACTTCACTTGCGAGGGGGCAATTTTGTATAGTCTGTTCATGTGTAATGGAAATGGAGAGCCAGAGTACTCGATTTCCGATACGTCTGTTCTTGGAGATCGTATTTATGGATCCATTCTGCGAGCGCCGCCTCCTCGCTTCAATGTTGATTCCTTCAATGCCGTTGAAGTAGTCAAACCGAGTCTTTGATATTTCATATGTCTCTGAAAAAAATTTGAAATTAGTAGATCTTTGATTTTTCATACATGTCCGTGTTTATTGCTTGGAGCTTTGTTTTTGTTGTTCACTCTTTTGCTACATTTTGAGTGAAATGATTCTGATGTCAAATGATGAATGAGTGAGATTATTTTTCCTCTGTTGTGTTGATGAATGTCAATATGTTCAGAAAGGAGGAATTTTCCATTTGATCAAAGTAATATCAAAGTTTTGTGCGTATTATTATTATAGTAGTTCTGAAATTGAGTTAATTTGATTCTGGCCTTCATTAATTTCCTGGGACCGAGCTTAGCTGAGATAACCAGGACCTCCCAAATTTTTTATAAAATAATTGGTAATACTTTTTAAAAAAATAAAAAATAGGTTGGTTCGAATATTTTATTACTTAAAAGTTAAAACACCTAAATATAAGAATAAAAAAAAATCTTCTAACAAAATAAAAGATAAAATTTATAAAAACACCTGCTTTAAAACACGCCGCTTTATTAGCAGTTTTTTAATCTGTATTTTGCATTTCTATATTCAACAAGCAACACTTTCTTTTTTTTATCTTTTAACTTCAAATATAAAAAATTATGTATTTTTTATTTATTTAATTTAATATTATTTTATATTTTGCTGTTTAATTAATTTAATTTTTTATATAATGTAGTACTTCTTCAAAAAATAAAAAATAGTTTAGTTGGCTCAAATAATTTATTATGACTTAAAGCACTCAGATTCAATTTAAAAATATGTTAGGTTTGGACTGAACTGAGTGAGCCTTTGTTGGCTTTCACAACATATCAAATAAAATAAAAATATGAAATCATTTTGTGAGAAACATAATATTCTATTCCTAATTTAACTACTTCTTATGATACAAACTTAAAAAATAATTATATTTATAAATTTTATTTTAATATAAATATTATTATTAAATTTTTATGTTAAATTTTTTGTCCTTCCAAAATTTTGTTTTATGCTCCGCCGCTGTCAATTACTATGTTTAAAACCTTGGATTATAGTGGATGCAAGTTTTGAGGTTATAATACTCTGCTTCAAAACTATTTTTCCCAAAATGCTACTATTTCATCAACACAGTGCATGCAGAGTTGTATTGTTTGTTCAATAAGAGTTGTATAATCAAAATTGCTGGCTGAATCGTTGCTGTTTTCGATTCTCCTTTCAGACATTCCCAACTCAGAGTTCAATAAATCCATCATTCATAGAACAGAGGCTTGAAGGATGGACACTTCCTCAGGTTTGTAACAACAGTCTAGATTATCTCATCTTAGCTATTTCTTTTCTGTATCCCTTCTTTTGCTCATTCCCTAACTGTGATGACAGGCACTGAAGCATGGAAGATTATTCATGCTTGATCACCATGACTACCTGTATCCATTTCTGAACAGAATAAACATAAATGGGGTATGTGCCTATGCATCAAGGACATTCCTATTCTTAAGGAGTGATGGGATGCTTAAGCCTATGGCTATAGAACTTAGCTTGCCAGGCTCATCTCTAAGCAAGGGAATCAGCAGAGTGTTTTTCCCAGCCAAACAGGGAATAGAAGCGGCTCTTTGGCAGCTTGCTAAGGCTCATGTTCAAGCTAACGACACAGTTTATCATCAACTTATTAGCCATTGGTGAGTTATTTAACATCTTATTATTTGAACACCGAATACCTCATGGTGGAGCTAGAGTTCAAAGTAAAGGTTCAACTAAAATTGGAGCTGGATTGGATATAATAAAATGACAAAAATGTTATTCGTACGCTAAAATCAGTCACTAATGTATTTGATTTAATTTATTTTCAATGTTATTTATATTCTAGCACAGTAGCATGTATTTTATAAAGATGGTTGACTTTGGTAACAAAAATAATTTAGCTAAAATCAATACTTATTTTATTTAGCAGTATTTATTAATTGTTGCATCAATTAATGAACTGTTTTTTTTTTCTCTAAATATATTTATATATAAAATATATTTTTTTATGATTTATTATTTTAAATTTATTAATCACTAAAAAATTGCACCAGTTTAACGTTAATCAATTTGTTTGATTTTTTACCAATTTACTGTCAAATGATTTTTATCTTGAACCGGACTAATTTGATAGTCAATTCCCAATTATAATTGAATTAATTGATTCGGTTCGGTTCTTATAATTATATTTTATTTATTAAAATTATGGATAAACTACCAAAATCATCCACAATTTTTTAACAGGTTAACAAAGATATCCTCTATTTTTGCTGACGTAAGAAATGTTTATCATATTGGTGAGTTATTTGACATCTTATTAGCCACACAACATTTACTTTTCCTGCATTTAATTTTAAATATCTCGTGAAAATTTTCAGGTTACACACCCATGCAGTTGTTGAACCATTTATCATTGCCACCAAAAGAAGGCTAAGTGTGATGCACCCAATTCATAGGTTATTGAATCCTCATTTCAAAGACACAATGCATATAAATGCCTTAGCAAGAATTATCCTTATAAATTCAGGAGGAGTTCTTGAGAGAACACTATCATCTGGTGAAATCTCCATGCAATTATCTTCTGAGCTCTATAAAGAGTGGA
>NC_029780.3:8257751-8292025 GCF_000817695.3 Arachis duranensis | reverse complement strand
GAAAAAGGTATGTTATATTATTATTACAAACTTATTCATGTTAATTACTTTGGTTTATAGTGAATTTTATACATGTCAATATATGAAAAGTTAGGTTTTTACTCAATCTAATTTTTATTATTTCTCTAGATTTACCCTTATCCTTTAATCAAATCCTTACATTGTAAAGAATTTGTAGCCAAGTCCCTAGAGAAATTTACTATTGCAAATGTTTTTGTTGATAAATATATTTATATTTTTGACCTTGCAAAACTAAATAGTAAATAAGAATTTAGGGTGATTGAAATACATGTAAATTTTAAAAACAAAATTGGTCATAGTAAGCTCTTTTAAAATTTACTGACTTTATGTAAACTATATGTATCTAATTAAAAATCTAGTCAAACTATAATTAAGAATATAACATATAATTAAAGCATAAAAATAACCGAATTAATTTTGCAGGGGAATGGCTATAAAAGATGAAAACAACCCAAGTGGGGTTCAACTTCTCTTGCAAGATTATCCCTATGCAATAGATGGGCTTGAAATTTGGGTAGCCATAAAGAAATGGGTGAAGGATTTCTGTTCATTCTACTACAAAGATGATGAGTCAATTAGGTCAGATGTTGAACTTCAATCTTGGTGGTCAGAGATCCGAACCATTGGACACGGTGACAAGCACAATGAGACATGGTGGTACCAAATTGACACAACCTCAAGTCTTGTTGAGTCACTAACAACCCTAATTTGGGTAGCTTCTGCCCAGCATGCTGCCATAAACTTTGGACAATATGCATACAATGGATACCCTCCAAATAGGCCTACATTGTGTAAGAAATTTGTCCCAATGGAAGGTATTTTGGTCTACATAATTTCATATAAAGCTACTTGATTCTATTTTCTATTTACATGCATCTTTATTTTTATGGTCGTATTTGGTGAGTGTGTTTATTAAAAAACTAAGCCAAGAATTTTGTTGTGTCTTACTATCTTATCTCCCTTGCTTGCTTCTCTAATTTGATTCATACTTGATATATTCAGGTACAATCCAGTTTGGTGAGTTTCTGAAGGACCCAGACAAATACTTCCTAAAGATGTTGCCAAATAGGTTTGAGATGAGCCTTGTTGTAGCATTGTTTGATGTGCTCTCAAGGCACACCTCTGATGAGGTCTACTTGGGGTGCCAGCTGTCACCTGGTTGGATAGACAGTGAATCTATTCAAAATAGGTTTGCAGAGTTTAAGGAAGAATTGAAAGAGATTCAGGCAAGGATCTTGGAAAGAAATAGAGATCCTAAGCTTAAGAACAGGCGTGGACCAGCAAAGATTGACTACACTCTCTTATATCCTGACACCTCTAGTTCTTGGTCTAGAACAGCACTCACTTGCAGAGGGATTCCTAATAGCATTTCAATTTAACTTGTATATAACCTTTTTATTTTTTTATAATGTCACTCTATACATGATCACACATGGTATTTTTGCATTGTATTTGTAGGAGTAACATTCATTTCCAAAATTTATTGATATTATATTTAAATATAGAATGGTGATAAATTCTTATTAAGTTGGAATAAATGACCATTTCTACCCATGAGAGATGAAAACGCTGACATTTGTATTCATAAAAGTTCGAAACTAATCTTGTACCCATGATAGATGTTGTCCGTGTGACAAAAATGCCCTGCCTTGGATCTGAGTTTGGTTCGTGGGTTTCCGAACCTACGTGGCACTCCCAAATCCCCCCTCCCCCAATCTAAGCCAACCATTCACCATCATCATCTTCATCTTCTTCATTATCACCATCATCATAACCTCCATAACCTCCATCACCATCACCTCAGCACTACTACAGCCACCTCCCTTCACCACAACCTCTGGCAACAACCCACACCGCCGCGCCCCTTTCTCTTCTTCTTCCCCTCTTCTCACCTCCGCTGAGCCCAGAAACCACAACGCCAGCTCCTCCTCTCCATCAAAACAGCAAAATTTTCAAACACCAGCATGAATCAAAACAAACCTAAATCCACTAACATGCATTTCTAACTAACCAAATTAAGCAAAATGAACTAAAAAGCAAAGAAATAGAACTCAGGAAAAAACGCAGGGGATGGAAGATACAGGGAAAAATGGAGGTTCTGTTGCTGATTATGGTATTTTTCTCGCAATGTTGAATTTGTGCGAGGGTACGAGGTCGCTTGAGTATGGGAAAAGGGTTCACGAGTTCTTGAGAAGATCGAGGTTTCGAGGGAAGGTTGAACTGAACAATAGGTTGATTGGAATGTATGGAAAATGTGGTAACATGAATATTGCACGCAATGTGTTTGATCGAATGCCAGAGAGAAACATGAGTTCTTGGCACTTGATGATCATTGGATACATTGAAAATGGAGCTGGTGATGATGCTTTGTTGGTTTTTCAGGAGATGAAGGAGACAGGGACACGGCCTGAGAGTGAAACTTTTGCATTGGTTTTGGCTGCGTGTGCAAGGGAAGAAGCTGTAGAGGAAGGATTATTGCACTTTGAATCAATGAAGGAGTATGGAATTGTTCCCACCATGGAGCATTAAATGGAGGTCATTAACATTCTGGGTAATGCCGGTCAGTTGAATGAAGCTGAGGAGTTCATTGAGAGTAAGCCATTTCAGCCTGAAGATGACATTTGGGAGGCTCTTCGAAATTTTGCTAGGATTCATGGAGATATGGATCTTGAAGATCGTGCGGAGGAGTTGTTGGCATGTCTAAATCCTTCAAAGGCCATTGCTGATAAGCTTCCAACACCTCCAAGGAAGAAACAATCTGCAATTAACATGCTAGAGGAGAAGGATAGAGTGGCCGAGAATCGGTGTGCCGTTCCGTATAAAGAGGCTGATGAGAAATTGAAGGGTTTGAGTGGCCAGAGGAGGAGCTGGCGCTGTGGTTTCTGGGCTCAGCGGAGGTGAGAAGAGGGGAAGAAGAAGAGAAAGGGGCGCGGCGGTGTGGGTTGTCGCCGGAGGTTGTGGTGAAGGGAGGTGGCTGTGGCGGTGCTGAGGTGATGGTGATGGAGGTTATGGTGGCTGGGAAGAGACAGTGATGGATGAGGATGATGGTGAAGAAGATGAAGATGATGATGGTGAATGGTTGGCTCAGATTGGAGGGGGTTTGGGAGTGCCACGTAGGTTCGGAAACCCACGAACCAAGCTCAGATCCAAGTCAGGGCACTTTTGTCACACGGACAGTATCTATCATGGGTACAAGATTAGTTTCGAGCTTTCATGGGTACAAATGTCAGCGTTTTGATCTCTCATGGGTACAAATGGTCATTTATTCATATTATATTTTATGTTGCTGAATGTTTGTTAAGAAAAATTATTTTCTTACAAAAGCAAAAATTTAAAAATTTAATTAAAAAAAATATTAAAACATCAAATCAATCAAGTAATTATCTAAACTTAATTGTACACATATTTAATACATAAAATAAATATTTTTACATATTTTAACTCTACATAATTGACGTATTACATTATTTCCATTTAATTTAAAAAATAATTATATGATTCTAAAATATATTTAAAATATGTTTTAAGAAATATTTATTATATTTTTGTTATATTTTAAATCAATTAAATATACAATTATGTCTTGTTTTAAAGATATGAAAAAATGAATCTATTATACAAAGGGAGTGGATAGTGGGGCAATTCACTTGTTAGTCAACTATTCTAGTATTATGTAAGAAAGAACTAAAGAAATGATATTGTCACTTGTCACGAGGGGTGACAATGGGGTATCACTTGCCACTAGAGGTAACAAATGGATGCTGGAGTATAGGGTTCAAGTTTTATTCTAATTACGTCTCGACTCGAATTTTACTATTATAAATCTTTGACTTGAGTTTTAAAGTGATTTTAAAACTATATTTGAAGTTTAAAGTGGTTTTTAAAATTAATAGTTATTTAAATTTATTTTTGAAATTACACTCTAACTCATAAGAACTCATAGTAGTCTTTTGGATAATTTCTATCTATCACTGGACATCAAAAAATCGAGATGAACTGATTCTTATTATACTACATGCCAACTGCTAACTAACGTTACAAATGAAACTTTGGTCTCTCCCTTATTAAAATTCTAATTTTCAATTTTTGTTCTTAAATTCTCTTTTCCATTCTCTTCTTCTTTAATTCCATTCTCTATTTTTACTTTTTCAAATCTAATCATCAATACAACAACAATGTAGAACAATAGTAGTTATTTATCAACAAAAACATAATAAATCACATAATGTTGTAGAATAAATAAATAAAAGATATAATATAAAATAAAATGTAAATAGAAGACTCTAATTTTGATATTTACTAATATATTTATTTTATTATATTAATAGAAATAACTTATATATTTACTACTATTATATATTAGCAACGTATGAAAAGAGAGAAGAAAAATTTTGTATATAAACAATATAGAGAGAGAAGATTATTGTTATTGATGTGTATTGTTTCATACGTTCACTTCCTCTATTTATACATACAAAAGGTATTCCTTTTCAACCATCATTAAATTCATTCTCCCTTATATCTCCAGTTTGTATCTCAAGATACCTCACTATAGAGGGAGAATCATATCCAACATATATCCCCAATTTTTTTTGGGGTCCCATTTTGGTGCGATTGGGTGGTGCAATGGGAACATATATCGCACACCCAAATATTTTTAAATGGGAAATATTTGGCTGCTGGCCAAAAGCTAATTGCATAGGAGAGAACTGATGGTAACTCGTTGGCCTCAAACGAATAAGTGCTGCGGTATGTAAAATAGCATGCCCCAAACCGAGGTTGGGAGATTTGTTCTCATAAGTAAGGGTCTAACAATTAATTGAAGGCGCTTAATAAGTGATTCTGCTAACCCATTTTGTGTGTGAACATAAGTTATTGGATGTTCAACACTTATTCCATTAGCCATACAATAAACGTCAAATGCTTGGGAAGTAAATTCATCAGCATTATCAAGACGAATTGGTTTGATTTGATTTTTGAAAATTGTGCTTTTAATCGAATAATTTGAGCCAGTAATCTTGCGAATGCCAGGTTGCGAGAAGATAATAAGCACACATGTGACCATCTCGAAGATGCGTCTATAAGGACCATAAAATATCTAAAAGATCCACATGGTGGATGAATAGGTCCACATATATCACCTTGAATCCTTTCTAGGAATTCAGGGGACTCAAATCCAATCTTTACTAGTGATGGCCTTAAAATTAATTTTCATTGAGAACATGCAGCACAACAAAATTCACTAGTTTTAAGAATCTTCTGGTTCTTTAGTGAATGTCCATGAGTTTTTAATAATTCTCCTCATCATGATTGTTCCCAGATGACCCAATCTATCATGCCAAATTATGAATTCATTTGGGCTAGTAAACTTTTGGTTTACAATGGCATGTGATTCAATTGCACTAATCTTGGTATAATGTAATCCAGTTGAAAGTGAGGGTAACTTTTCTAATATAACTTTTTTATTTGGATCATGAGTTGTGATATATAAATACTCATGATTTCACTCATTTATTGTTTCAATATGATATCTATTTCGGTGAATATATTTGAAACTCAACAAGTTTCTCAAAGACTTGGTAGACAATAGTGCATCATTTATTATGAATTTTGTTCCTCCAGGAAACAAAATTATAGCTCTTTCGGAGCCTTCTATCACATTGCCTGAGCCAACAATAATATTAACATATTCTTCTTTTGGCACAAGATGGGTAAAATATATATTACTTTTAAGAATAGTGTGCGAACTTGCATTATCTGCAATGCAAATATCTTCAGAATATGTCCTTGCCATTTTTCTTCAAAAACAAATGATAATAATAATAAAATGAGTAGAAGTACATGCACAGTAAAATTATTCACATGAATACTTAACAAACACATACATATATCAAACTATTCCATCATTGATCAAATAGCCAATATTTTCTTCAAAATTCTTAAAGAAATTAGATACATCATAATGAGTGGTGGAATTTTCATCATTTGAAACAAAATTTGTTTCCTTTCCTTTGTCATCCTTTTTCAAGGATGTTTGATAAAGATCAACTAGGTGCCTTGGGGTACGACAGGTACGTGACCAATGATCCTTTCCACCACAACGGAAGCATTTATCCTCAATTGATATACTTTGCCCATTGTTTCTTTCTTTATCCCACTTCTGGTGAGATCTTTTCTTGTGAACATAATTTATTTTTCTTCCATAATTTTTCTTGTTATCAAAATCTTGCCATTTACCTCTTTTGGGGTTATAATTTGCCACATTTGCTTCAGAAAATGGGGCAGCGCCAGCTGGACGTGCTTCATAATTTCTTAAGAGCAACTCATTGTTGCGTTCAGCAACAAGAAAGCAAGAAATTAGCTAAAAAAATTTTGAATCCTTTTTCTCGATACTGCTGCTGCAGAAGCACATTCGAGGCATGGAAGGTCGAGAAAGTTTTCTCTAACATATTGGGCTTGAGGAAGTATCACCGTCTTTTGATGATTGTACCTTTCTTCAAGGTCTTTCTACAGGTCTGCAGGATCTTTTAATGTGGGATATTTATTTTTCAATCATACGTCAAGATGACGACGAAGGAAAATCATAACTTTGGCTTTATCCTTCTGGGATATATTATTTACAGCCTCAATGGTATCTCCAAGATCTATTGAATCAAGATGGATTTTAGCATCTAGTATCCATGATAAATAATTATTTTCAGATATATCAAAAGCATTATATTCAAGATGAAAGAGATTCGACATAATAAAAATTTGTTACTTGAAGTATTCCTAAAATTTCGTTAGAGTTTCGTGCTGATACCGTGTTGTAGATTAAATAAATAAAAGATATAATATAAAATAAAATGTAAATAGAAGACTCTAGTTTTGATATTTACTAATATATTTATCTCATTATATTAATAGAAATAGCTTATATATTTACTACTATTATATATTAGCAACGTATGAAAAGAGAGAAGAAAAATTTTGTATATAGACAATATAGTTGAATTATATGGTAAAGATGTAAGTTTACAGATTTTTCTTTTAATAGAATGAAAGAGAGATTAATAAAGGTAGGATCCACATTTTGAATAATAATAAAATAATAAAAAATAACTATAAAAGGAATTATATTCTCTCTCTATACCACTCACATCTGTACACTAGAGTGCCCCGACAATATATAGAGAGAGAAGATTATTGTTATTGATGTGTATTGTTTCATACGTTCACTTCCTCGATTTATACATACAAAAGGTATTCCTTTTCAACCATTATTAAATTTATTCTCCCTTGATATCTTCAGCTTTTAACATTGTAAATATGAACTACACATATTAAATGATGGTCATCCACCTCATTTGATCTTATCACAACACATAATAAATTTTTCAATTGTTACCTGCGCCAAAAATAAGAAAAAAAAAATCATCATTTCATAACTAAGCCGAAGTGAAATTCAATAGATTTTGTATAATTCTGCAGATTACTAATTAATTTATCACACACAGTATTCCAATGATGTAGTAAAAACAAAACACCATTCATCACATGAAAAAGATAATTCGCCTACTAAAGATTAAGAGGTCCATTTTTATTGTTTAGTTTTTGCAAACTTACATCCTTCCTTCATCAAATTAAAAATAGGAAGATAATTCAGCATTTGAATCCCACGAAATATCCATGTTCACATCTACACACATATTAACATTGCAGAAAAGCTAAGAAGAGACCGTTTGTTGAAGGACATGGGATGGTGGGTATTCTCCAGGTGAAAGAAGAGAAGAAGACATGGAGATCAGCGTCGGGGAAATTAGCTTTGAGGTATCACTCAACAGAAAGCTTGCTGGCGAAGATGTGCTGCTACTCTGCTAGACGTTCCGACAAATACAGGTAGTGATCCTAAAAGTATACCAAAGGCGTGATCCTCCTCCCGGTCCTCCATTTCCAGTTGTCCTCTTTTTGCCGTCAGTTCTCTGGCAAATATGGCGTGCCTTCACCATATTTTTTTACATTGATGATTGGATTTCACTACAAAAAAAAAAAAGAATTTGGATCCTTTAAATTTTAAATTTATATTTTAGAGGGTAAAGTGTGATTTTCTATTTTTGAATGGTTTTTCTCTCATATTTATTCATAGTCCTACTTATAAAATAAATGATGAAAAATCACACTTTACTTTCTAAGGTGAAATTCAAATCTAAAAAAAAATATTAAATATCATCAGATTTAGAATTGAACGTTAGCAATGAATTTTTCGTCGGATTTACCGTCAAATTTGGCAATAAATTCGTAATCTTAAAATATTATGGTCATAATTGATGTTTAGACGGTAATATTTGAAGGAAAAAAAAAAAGAAATTTTGACGCACAAACTACCGTTAGGCGGTAGATCCGACGGCAACGTTATTTAGCAAAACGTTGCGTTTTGGGCACACGGAAAATGTTACCGTCGGATTAATCTTACAGTAAATTTAGAGCTAAATTCAAACGCAAAGTCCTTTTGTCCCCTCACTTGTCAGACATGATTCTCTCTCTCTCTCCTCATCTGCTCACACCTCCAAGGGCAACAGTCACCGTGGCCACCATTGGAGCTTGTCGCCGACGTCACCACTACACCTGGAGCACTCGCTGTCACCGGAGCTGCACGTGCTCGTCGAAGTTGCTACTGTCCCCATCACATCATCTTCCGTCACGGTTGCTGTTCACATTGTCGCACCGCTGGACGACAACCACTATCATCTGATTAATTTGTTGGTATGGTTATTATATTTTTCATATTATTTTGTGAGCTTATCATTTTGTTAGGGTTGTTGATAAATCAGTGTTTAAATTGCTTAATGAAATATGTTATTAGGAATTGTTGTGTTAATTTAATGTAAGTAAAAATTAAATTTGTTATTCCTATTGTTAGTTTGGTTGAATTAAGAATTAGTTTTAATTAATTAGAATAATGAGTTTTACCTATTTTGTTAAATTAGTTTTCGAATTAGTTTCAACTTGTGAATTTAATAAGTAATCATTTTTATTAGGATGGTGCTAGTTTTTCTGAATTCAATTGGAGTTTCCTTCTTTTATTATTTTAGGTTGGTTTTCTATCTCTAAATATAATGAATTGTTTAAATTTTATGTTAGACTTACTTTTCTTAAAATAGAATTCTAGGACGGAAGTGAGAGAAAGTTTTATAATAACACTTTCTCGAAATTCTTGTTTGTTGAAAAATTATGGAATTTTAAGGAATTACGCATTAAAACGATTAGAATTTGATATTTTTATTGAATATTTATATGTTAATGATTTATGTCTACAGTTATTTTTTATATGAAACTATTGTCTTTATTTGATAGATGTCACTGAATTAAGGATAATGTCTATCAATTATTATTTAAATTGTTTATTATGTACTTGGTTTGTCAGAAACTAATAATTATATTTAGCGAAAGATTCCATTATAGGGATACTTTGTCGAATTTTTTAATTGTTTGGAAAATAATCAACTCTTTGTCCACTTTTGAAACTATGACGTTTGGTAATGGTCATTGGTAGTTTTGTGTCCATTTTCCTTTTCCGTTTTGTTTAGCCAATTGTTAACGAAAACTGCTATTATATTAATAGAAAGACACACACAACTAATTTTTTAAATTTTCCGGACCATATAAGTTACCATGGAAAGTGAGGGGACCCAAAGAAGTTACCATGGAAAGTGAGGGGGAGGACCAAAAATGAAAAGTCTCATATAAGCTCTTCACATTGCTACCACAACATTCCATTATTTGTTGCAGTTACCATGGAGAGTGAGACCCAAGGCCACCCAATAACATGCAAAGGTAATTACTCAACTCATCAAAATGCTCTTCTCCTTTGGACTTTCATTTCTCTAATACCTGTTTTTTGTTTTCTTTAGCGGCGGTTGCTAGAAGACCCGGTGAGCCATTGGTTATTGAGGACATCGTTGTGGCGCCGCCAAACCCCCGTGAAGTTCGAATTCGGGTTATATGCGCCTCTCTCTGCGGCAGCGATGCTACTTTCTTGAAGCTCCAGGTGTTTTTTCATTTTTTATTTTTTTTAAATGAGTAACAATGCTATTTGTTCATATAAGTTACTGGTTATAATTTATAAATTAAGCTTCCAAAATTGAAACACAATCTGAATGTACAAATAGCATTATTCTTGATTGATTTAAAAGAAACCGAAATGTTTGGTAAAAAAAAAAATCGCAAAAATTAAGCAAAACTTGTCTTATTTAGTATTTATTATTGTTGTTAGAATTAATAGGCTTTTTTTTTTGTCTTTCTAGTATTGCTCTAAAAGAAATTAGTAAATCTTTTTGGGATGACTGATGATTCTTTAACACGCTTTATTATATCTTGAAGGGAGGTCCTCCTGGATATTTTCCAAGAATTCTGGGTCATGAAGGAGTTGGGTAAGTTCCTTCATGTTAGTTGTTTCCTCATTTATAACTTCTCTAATTATCCACACACACACAACAAAGGGGGAAAAAAATTAGTTGTGGACAACTTCCATTAGCTGCTAAAGTGATTATATATTTATATCTCATAATTTTGTTGTTCATTTGTGTCTGGTAAGTCAGCATTCTTCTTCATTTTTTTTTTTAATATCCTCCTTGTATCATAATAGTTTCAAAGTGCCCTCACTCCAATGGTTTGGAAGAGAATTTAGGATGTGTTTAGGTCAAATATTTTTGGATTGGGTTTGATTTGATTTGATTTGATTGAAATGGACTGAAATGAATTAAATTAGAAGTGAATTATTGTGGTTGGAATTGACCATGTAAAATAGAATTTTATTTGATTTAAAAATTGAGATTTTATATTTTTTTTTCTTTATTTACCACACGAATTTTCATCATTACCAATAATTACTCCCAGACCGCCCCAAACCTGTGCCGGACCACCACTGCTACTTCTTCCCTTCTCTAAACGCTTCTCTTTTGTATTAATACCTAAAGGGGAAAAATGACTTTTTATATTTTAATATACCAAATTATTTCAATCCAAACCCAATTTTATAAAAAATGAAGGGACTTGAGTATAGTTATAATGTAAATTCATGGAATTTTGAAATCAAATCAATTCCAATTCCATTGTGTTACTAAAACACCCTTAGTGAGAGTTTGTTGTAGTTAGTTCTTACATATGTATGTACAATTCTGTTAGTTTCACACCTTCCTTATATATAAAGTCAGTTAAATGATCATACTGAAGGATACACAGCTGGTTTCATTCATTTCTTTCAGTGCCAACACTCCAATCCTTAATGGTATCTGCGAGCATTTTGATGATTCAATTTAACAAACTATATTGTGACAATTTATCTATGATATAAATCTATGGCTTCATGGTTCTTCATTTGTTTCACCTTATGCCAGTTGTAAATGATTGTTCATATGTGAATGGTATGTTTAAACAATTTTGAATGTAATACAGGATTGTGGAAAGTGTAGGAAAAGATGTAGCTGAAGTTACAAAAGGAGATGTGGTTATTCCAATTTTTCTTCCAGATTGTGGAGAGTGTACAGATTGCAAATCAACAAAGAGCAATCGTTGTACTAATTTCCCTTTCCGGGTATCCCCATGGATGCCTCGAGATGGCACATCGAGATTCACCGATCTAAATGGAGATATCATATACCATTTCATGTTTATTTCAAGTTTCAGTGAGTACACTGTCGTTGATGTTGCCAATCTAATAAAGATTGGCCCAGAAACCCCCCCGGACAGGGCATGCCTGCTCGGTTGTGGCGTATCAACTGGTAAATTCCATAATAGAAAATCCTAAAAGTTATAGTCAAATTGACTGGTGATGACTGATGAAGAATACCAGGTTTCTGTCTATGATTATTGATATAAACTATGCACAAATACTTCATGTTATTCACCTATGGGTGCTGTATAAGTATCTGCATAAAATACTCTGTACTTTTATTAGTGCAACATAGATATTAAGTGTTGATTAAAACTTCCATTGTTAGGGGTAGGCGCTGCTTGGAGAACAGCAAATGTGGAGCCTGGGTCTTCAGTGGCTATTTTTGGGCTGGGATCTGTTGGAATTGCAGTATGAACTCTTAGGACATGGCTTTTGTTTTATTTTAATCTTATGTATGCTGAAGTTTTCGCCGCAATTGATTGGTTTCTTAGGTTGCTGAGGGAGCTAGACTTTGTGGAGCTACTAGGATTATAGGTGTGGATGTCAACCCGGAAAAATATGAAATTGGTAAATGCTAGCTTCATAAAACCATATATACCGTTCAAGTAAAATAATATACAATTTCTATTCATTTGTTTATGAATTTAATTTTGATGTACTGTCAGCATAAAACAATTTACACGTGCATCTAATCACGTAATGTCACATAAGCAAAACTAACTACTTTTTTTATTGATTGCGTGAATTATCGTCCAAAAGAACGGATGTGATTAAACGTCTTCGTAAAATACACTGTCAGTCATCAAAATTAAACTCTTGTTCTATTGTTATTGATATTTTGTTTTCGTGGTATGTGCATATTCTTGAATCAGGGAAAAAGTTTGGACTCACAGACTTCATCAATCCTAAAGAATGTGGGAACAAACCAGTGAGCCAGGTCTACCCTCTTAAAAGGAAGAAATTTTGATTCAAATTATATGTCTTAGGTCCTGAAATAGAGATTATAACCAGATTTGCAAATATCATATCATTGATTTTTTTTTCTTTGCTGATAATCTGCCAAAACTTATATAACTGAAGTTGTGGAGCAGGTTATCATAGAGAAAACTGGCGGCGGAGCAGATTATTGCTTTGAGTGTGTTGGTATGGCATCATTGGTGCATGAAGCTTTTGCTTCTTGTAGAATGGTAAATCTCTGCAAAAGTTCCAAAACTTGTTCTTGGTTTTCATTGTCATGTCCAGGCATACATAAATAATGTGATTAAAGCTATAAGGCCGTGTTTGGTAGTTAGAATACAAATACAGAGACAGCGAAACATAAAAAATGTGTTCGCCAACACAAATTTCTGGTACTTTTGTTCTATTTTTGCTACCAAACACAGCCTACCAACCAGTAACAACTCTTAACTTCTGCTAAATAAATTGAAACCCCATCTCTTTGGGAGAATTTATTATTATGTTTAGATAGACAACAGGCTATATTTCGAGAGTGCCTTAGGTATGAACTAAGCAAATCAATAATTGCCAAGAGCAATGAGTAGAAAGTTGATTTTTTTCAATCAGGGTTGGGGAAAAACAATTGTTGTAGGAGTGGACAAACCAGGAGCCATGTTGAGCCTCAGTTCATATGAGGTACTTCATGATGGGAAGACCCTCATGGGATCCTTATTTGGAGGACTCAAACCTAAGACTCATGTCCCCATTCTCCTCAAAAAATACATGGACAAGGTACTGTATACAATTCTGCAGTGATTATGCCATAAAAGTATAAATAGTAGTAATAACAATGTTAAATAGTAGTCCTAACATGCTTGAGCTCATAGCTTAGTGTTTTTAACTGCATGTTTCATTTGAATCTGAAGTTTTGTGTTTGATATCTTTGCTATAAAAATATTGATGGTAAAAAGTAGTAATTGAACTTGTTTGGTTCATCTTTTGTTAGTTTAAAATTTTCCGAATATATTAAAATCACAGGAACTGCATTTGGATGGGTTTGTCACTCATGAGGTGGAGTTTAAGGACATCAATAAAGCTTTTGATTTATTGTATAAAGGAGAGAGTCTCCGATGTGTGATTTGGATGCACAGATGAGTACATTAGATTCTCATGTAATCCGAGCCCCATGAATAACCATGAGATGCAAACATGAAACATTGTTGTGCAGTCCTCTTTTCGTTATTTATGTAAGAACTTATCTATTTCACAGAAGTGATATTATTCTACTTCACTGCAAATGCATGTGATGTGCCGGTAAAGTAACTGATTCGGGAGGTGCCGGAGGTCTTTGATGCTCCGAAGTGCCTTAGTCTGTATACTCCAGAAATAGCATGATTTGGTATTTCCCATTCTATGGTGGCTAAGCCATGCAAGGAACTATTGTCTAATTTCCACTTGAAAAACAAGCTTAGATCATCATCATCATGAATGGTAAGCCACTTTTTCCCTTGAAGCATCTCCACCGCGGCAAATGTACCTTCTGTTAGAAGGTCGTGTCTTGGGTTGGCGCTCCAGAACGTGGCGCTCGGCCTATCTCCCTTGGAGAAGTAGCCTCTTTTTGGAAGGGCTATGTCTTGTTTTGTGTCGCCGAGCTTGATGCCTTTTGGAGGTGACTCCTCAAAAGGACCAAGTAAGAGGCTTAGTTGTTGTGATGAAAGATCCGGTGGCGAAGGGCCTTTTGCGGCGATTTTCTCCCCTTTAGCCATTGCTCGCGCTAGCTTATGGAATTCTTGGATATATGCAGATAATGTGTGAGGACCATAGAGAGTTGAAGCAGCCTGCTCAATTTAACACTGATTCAGGTCAATTTTTTGAGTTTATAACTATATGGTTTCCACTAGGTTTATTCATACACCCTAAAGTTCTAGTAGTCCATTAGTACTAGGGTCACTAAGGTTTCTTAGGATGTAAGATTTAGAATGTTTGTTTGTAATCTCTTTCATTAAGTAAATGCTGATATGACTGACACCTTAAATGTGAGATGGTGTAGCTTTAACCATGATGTGTCTTATTTTGCCACATCAATGTTTTAGCTTGTCGGATTAGTATTTAACAAAACAAACTAACCACAGATATTAACATATTAAGTTCAAGGAATCTCCAATCGAGTTAGCAAGTGACTCGAAGATATAGTGTCACATTGGTAACAGGTGGAAACTCACATGTAGTTGTCTTTATGTGAAGTTGTTAATTCAAACCGTTAGATAACAATTTAGTCAAATATATCAAATCATCTAACGGTTCTTAATTAACAAGTTGTTCTTACCTCGTATCGTTGTTGATGGTATTCTTCAAAAGTTGCAATGTATTGCGAGTAAGTATTGGTTAGTCCTGCAATAACAACGTGTGTGTCCTGGTCGAATTCTCCATTTCCATTAGATATTAATGTCTCCTTCACTGCTTCCCTTAGCCTTCTTCCAGACATTGTTGTGAACTCTGCAATACTCAAAGGATAATAATTTGTTAGGGCATGTTTTTGTTGTTCATTTTATAATTTGTCAAACTTGCAAATCATAATCACTCTTTCAAGAACTACTAATCTATATAAAAAGCACAAGTCTCTTTTCCTTTATGTTTTAATACTTGTGCAATTTGAAACATACCTCCTGGTACTGAAAGAATAATCAATTTCCCCAGCCTCAATATCTGGATTGGAAGAATTGCTGGCTGTATGAATAACATATTCAAATTACAAGAGATTAGTAAGTTGTTGCTTTTAATAGTTTTTTTATAGGATAATTTATATATATTTAACACTTTTTTAAATTGACAGCACTATCCGTGCATAAAATTTAAAGGTTAAATTATTTTGTTAGTCCGTATAGTTCTAAATTTGTAATTAGCATTCTACTTTAAAAGTTCTTAATTGGATCTATGCATCAATTTAAAATTTGTAATCACATTTTTGTCGTTCCAAAAATGTCTTAAAAGTCTTGAGACATATTGTTAATATTAGTAGTATGAGATGGATAAAAATATTTTTATAATCGTTTATTATTTAAAATGATCTAAATTGCAAGTTTAAAACTGGTGTCCTAAAACTTTTAAAATGTAACAACTTAATTATAAAATTTAAGAAAATTATAAAGATTAATAGAGAAATTTAATCAAAATTAAATGATGATTTTTTTCTCATACCGCCCAAGGATACGGATCAAACATTTCTCCAGTGCTTAACAAAACAGGCTTTGGGCTTTGGCATCTCACTTGATGCTTACTTGGTTTTTTCAACAAATCCCTCAAATGCTTCCAGAAAGGATTAATCTGCATAAATGAATCTCCTAGCAGTCAAGTCAGATTAGTCAAATTTTGGATAACAAAAACGCTAGGTGAAGCAGTTTTTAGTAATTTTGGCCATCATTTGGTCAACACAAATACTAAATTATTTTTAACAAATAAATTTTATTAATTTATGTGTGCAAATTCTTAAAAATATAGGTATAAATTATATTAATTCATATATGTAAACTCTAGTAAATATAAATATAAATTATATATTTTTTGTATACAAATTCCTATAAATATAGGTATAAATTATTGCTGGCTAAAAATAATAATATTTGCTGGTAACATAACATTGCAGTTTCTAATAATAAGATTAAGATCCGGCAACTCGCCTTACCATAATAGATTAAATGGTAATATGAGAATTAGTTAGTTACCTTTGTATCACCTTGTTGAAAGCCGAAAGCACCAGGTCCATCAGTAGTGCCTGCAGCAAAACCAGGACCAAGGGCTGCAGGGCAAGTTTTAACTACCTTCTTGTTTTCCAATTTAACTTGAATGTTTGTGAAGTTGACATAAACATGGCGATAATCAATCTTTCCTCTTAATTCTTCTGAAGCAGACTCAAACAACTTCCAAGCAGTTATGAATTGTCTCTCACCTATCATCTTTGTGCTTAATATTTCATCTGGGTATCTGCTCCATGCAAAATTGCATATTATATTATTTATGCATATAACCTTGCTTTTAAAAATATCAATTTAGTTCCTAAAATTATATTACTAATTAAGTGGACCTTTATTTTAAGATTTGCAAATTTATGCTGCTGAAAGCATAATGACTTCAGAATAACATATTTGATCTTCCTATGTTTCAACTTTCAAGAGATAAAAGATGATTTCTGAATATTTTATAGTTAAGTATGTTAGAAAAATTTTAATAATTACCATACATACTTTCAAGAATATACAAGAATTACTAAAGTTTCTAAAAATGCAATTTCTAGTCTTGAAACAAATGTTCAATACGTTAATGGCGAGTATTTATTTTCATGTTAAATTAATAGCTTAAATATTAACGCATTTTATATTAAATAATTTAGTCAAACATATCAAACTATCTAACGGTGTTACCCGGGTCCTCGGCCCACACATAGCTGGTCATTGCCATTGCAAGAAGAGTGGTTGAAGTCACAAGGTTTTCCGGTGTCAATGCAAAACGCTCCAACAACATTTGGAGTCACGTCTCCAACATTTGATTGGCAAAACGCCGCCACGAACAACGATCCATCGTTCTTCCTCACCTTCGCTTCTTTGCTTCTTTCTTTGCTGCATTCATGCCCTCCGCTCGCTTTTATTCCTCTTGCTTTCTTCACTAGTTGTCCAATGTCTGCCCTCATTAACCATTCAACTTTTCATTACATACATATGATTTTTTTGTAACGAATAGGATTATGTAACATTAATTAATCATGTTATATTATACACAATATATGTATTTATACCTGGTGGAAGAGTAGAAGTGATGGTAGAGGGTGAAGAAAAGAAATCTTCGAAGAGTCTAGAAGCAACACCCTTGTTATCTCCACTAATAAGCTTGTTGTCTCTGCTCATTGAGGTTCCATGAGTTGCATACCAATTAAATGATCCAATGCTTTTGCCACTTGCTTCATCCACAAACTTCAAAAGGCTCATTTCTCTGTCTACATTGGAATCGTATCTTGCTCTCTCTTCTGCAGGGTTTTCCAGATATGCACTTGGACTTCTGTTTATACCACCTCCTTTTACCTCTCCTACAATAAATAATCCACAATATTTGATTAAAAAGAAAATTAGCCAAACAAATTTATAATTTATCTTATTTAATATAAATGTTAAACAAAAAAAAATTGAACTTTTTTTTCTCTAGAACTAGTGATAAATAATAATTAACAAAACACGCTAATCAAAACCTTTATATCAAGACCAATTATAAGTGATCATCACTTTTTAGTGAAAAAAAATGATGAATTAGTTAGTGTTAGTTCAAAAATAAGATAAATATATATAAAAGAAAAATATTGGTCGTAGCATAAATTCAAAAAATGTTGATAATAAAAACAAAATATATAAATAATTTTTATAATAATTTAATATAATGATCAAATGGCATGGTCTTCCCATACTCATCTACGAAGTCGCGGATTTGAATCTTTTTATTTTTAGTTAAAAAAAATAATATAATATATATAGTGGGGTCAATCTAATAATATACTGGGGGCAAAGGCAAATTATACATGCATCCATAACTAGTCATCAAATATTTTTATAATAAAATAATAACACTATTCATACACCAACTTCTTTTAATATTTGTATTAAAAAAAACGATTGTTATTAATGGATTGTATATTTGTGTTACTTTTTAATTAACAAAACAAGAGAATACATGTTAGTTGTTAAAAATATCAATCATATGATATTATAGAAAGATTATTATGATTATTAGTAGTTGATATTATTTAGCTAAAAAATATGTAAGTTAATATGAATAAAGAATACATAATAATTAATTTAGTAGTCCATTTTTAGTGTATATAGAAATATGTTTTTAATAAAAATGTTGGTATCAAAAAATAATCACAGGTTTACTTGTAGCGAAATTAAAAGCAAAATAATGAGTGTATTATTGACCTGTGTTGATAAAAATGGAAGCGGGTTTGAGATTGTTGTGAGCTTGAATAATGGTTTGTAGAATTGCGTTAGCGATGGCATCAAAGGATTGTTTGACAAAACCCAGAGAAGTGACAGAGTAAATCACATACTGTAGATAGCCACCAGGTCCAGCATGTGTATGTGTCCCACTTATTGCTACATTTTCTTCATTGTACAAATTTCCATACCTTCAACAGCAATAAATAAATAAAAATAATTAATCTTTTTTATAATAAAATATTTTTTCTACAAAATATATATTATTCTAATATCATTGTCTCTCTATCACACGAGGTAAATTACTATTTTGATTTCCAACGTTTGGATTGAATTTTAATTTGATCTCTAATTTTTTAGACATCTGATTTCAGTCTCAAAAAATTTTAAATATCTTATTTCAATCTAAAATAGTCTTAATGAAGCAGGTTTAATGTTGTGTCTAACTATTAAATTTGATACAAACAATTCGCATATTAAAGAGCCAACAACATTCAATTTAGTATGTACGTAAAATGATCAACCAATAATTACTAATATAAAAGTTTTTTCTTTGATTTTGAAGCGTTGATAATTGATTGTTAGGATTTTGAGTTTTGTACAAAAAAAATAAAAAGAAAACAAGTATTACAAGAAAGTTTTAATTATATTTTTCTAATATATGAAAAAAAATATGACTTAACTTGTAATATTATTAACGTCCATATCACTTATTCCGTTAATTATTAGAGTCAAATTTAACGATAGAATAATATTGAACCTATTTAAAATTTTTTGAGACAAAAATAAAATATTTAAAACCTCAGAGAGCAAATTAAAATTTGTCCGCAATTAACCAAAATTATACTTTATCCTCACACATATTTTGGTGTCTAATAAACACACTACAAAATCATATGATCAAATTTCCACACAAAGTAAAATTTAAACACCATATGTATTTCACTGTTAACAAAATTTGGATTATTACCTTGAATGGAGGACCTGAAGAACCTTAATAGTAAGAAGCTGAGAAGCCATTCCAGCATCAAGATTGACAAACACAAACCTGTTATTATTATTAGAGGCATCAGCCACAATGAAAGTTCTTGCTCTTAGCCTGAAATGAATTCCAGAAGTTTTTTGTTCCAAATTTGCATAACCCATCATGTTCACATCTGCAGCAGGACCAGTCATGTCATAACTCCCAACTCCAATTAAGTACTCACTACCATTTCTGCAATACACTAACAAAATCAATGCACTAAAATAAATAACTCCTACTAAATGCTTCATTATTATTCTCATCTGCTATAGTCCTACTAAGTAGTTAAATTCGGTATATATACTATGTATTTATATGCACATAGCTTCTACTAGCTCAAGAGTGAAATGATTTCTTGGATTCTGGTTCAGTAATTATAGTTATGTACTCTATCTATCTCTTTTAATTTATCTGTTAACCTTTTCCTTACTTTCAGATGCTTTAAAATGTTTTTTTATTTGTAGTTTTTTTGTTTCAAAATATGAATGCAGAAGAAGTTTTATAGTGTATTTAATTATGACTATAAGTTATAACAATGGTCATTAAAAAAGGATTGATGTGATTAAAAAAGTTGTACTTAGTTCATCAAAATTAAACACTTAAAATATATATTTAGAAATATATATAAAAAAATAAATTTGGTAATAAAATTATATAAATGGACAAGATTAATCCTATATTCTTATATACATAAGTAAACTTCACTTGCTTAGAAATCAATATTTCTTATAATTAATGTTCTTTTTTTTGGTGTCTTAATGTTCTTTAATTTGTTTTTCATTACACATGTATTTCACTACACACAATTATTTTTTGGCTACACTCTCTTAAGTCTTACATTTTATATACTCATCTAGTTGTATATAATTAGATTTAGTGCATTGTCCCTATACTTAAAATATTACAACGTAACATTTGTTATTTTCATCTTTTTTTTTTTGTTGTTGGTGACTTGTTGTGTTCATATTTTAAAAGTTAATTAATATCACTATTCACTACTCTAATTTAAAGTTTGTTTTATATTGTATAGTATTAAGGTCATTCTAATATGTCTATACTATGTTGGTTATAATGTTTTAAAAAATAGGGTAAAGTATATTTTTTATCTTTAAAATTTGACAAAAGTTTTAAAAATACCTCTAAATTTTATTTTGTTTTAAATTTGTCCCAAAAGTTTTCGATTTGTATCAAATATACCTCTGACTGCTAATTTTTAAAAAAAATTAAGACTGATTCAACAACAATTTTATAAAAACAACCCTCAATACAAGCAAGTCAAGTATAATTTTCATGTATTATTGTTAGATTGGTCTTAATTTTTTAAAAATTTAACCGTCAAGGATATATTTGATACAAATCGAAAATTTTTGAAAAAAAATAAAACTTAGAAATATTTTTAAAATTTTTGTCAAATTTTAGAAACAAAAAATATACTTTACTTAAAAAATATTGCTAAAATTAAAGTAATATTTTTTTATTATTTAGCAACGGTTTTTAAAAAATATTGCTAAAAAATATTACTAAAATATAAAAAAATATGACTTTAAATTTAACAATTCTTGTATAATCACCTTTCTATCATAAATATTTTTAGTAACGTCCAAAAAGTAGAATTGTCGTAAATGAATAAGAATACCCAAAGATTAGGTTAAAATTGAAAGAGACAAAAAAAAGTAATATATTTTAATTATATCTAATAATTGTATAACAATTACAATTTAAATAAATAATTCAATAAAGAAATCAATAAACTCACCGGTAAGCTCTAGTATGTATTTAATGATTACTTAATCTTTATTTTGCGTTAAGATAAAAATTAGGAGATTAAAATTAAACTAAGTTTTTATATTGTATTTGGTATAAAATGAATTAAATTGAGTTATATTTTAATATTATATATAATTTAAGATAAATATAAAATTTAAAAAGTAGATTTAAAATTTAAAAAAGTTGAATAAAAATATTTTAAGAAAATATTATAAAATATTTAGTCTTTATATTTAAAAATTTTAATTCTGTGTGTTTATATTTTCTAAAAATACTAAAGAGACTGATTACTAAATACAATACTCAATTGCAGTTGCAGAAAACAAACGCAACCTATAAGTAGGGGTGACAAAGGCCAGCCGCCCATGTAACCTGCAAAAATTAAAAAAGACGAGTCGGGCTGGAAAATTGAGATCGCTACACATTAAAATCCCGCCTAACCCGCACCACTTAAATCATGGGTTTTGGCGGAATTGGACGAGCTTTTTTGCTGGGTTTAGAATTTTTTTGAAGATGTTCTAATATAATGTTTTGGATTATATTTTACGTTTGATTTATTATGTTCTAAATTTATAGATGTTTAATTATATATTTTGGACAATATTTTACAGGTTTGGCGTAGTCAGTCAGCCCGCCAGTCCACTAATAAGTGAGACGGAATAAAATGTCAGAACCACCTCATTAGATGGGATGAGACAGACCAATTTATCAAAAAGACAGATTTTTAACATGACGAGACGAAACAAGACAAACTTTTTTGTTTGTCACCCCTAACTATAATCTCTTTTGGTGCCTTCTTAATCCTCATAATTAAACTGAAGTATATTGGCGCCAATAGTTAATACTAATTTGATATTAGAAAAGTATAAATTTAAAATGAGATAAATATGTTTAAACTTTAAATAGAGAGAGCATTAAGTAGCATTAATTTTTCTTTCTTTTAATTGTACCCTTAGTATCTTAAATGAATAAAATGTGGGACATTTGTTGATATAATATATTGAAAATGGAAAAGAATAATAGGTGTAGTACTAGTATTATTAATATGTATATATTTATGTTTATGTTTTATACAGGAGCAACTTTCTCTATCATTTTTATACTATTAATTGATCATTTTTGTTGTAATTTATTTGTTTTTTATAGATAAATTAAAAAATAAATCGAAAGACAGAGAATATTTTCTTTCTGAATATGCTAAGCAATTATTTTGGCAGCAATTAGTACTTAGGTAACGAGGAGTGTGAAAATGATTTTCAAGGTACTGGTTTGGCCTCTAATGTGTGATTTACACGAATTCATGCCGATTCAAAAATAATTTCTCCGGCGAGGATTTCGATGAATTTATAATTTTTATTATGTATAAGTTATATAGTGTTTGTTGGGATATTATTAAATTAAAAATATATTTTTTAATGCTATAATGAGTTTTTTTAAATGAATTTAAAAAAAATTATTTTTTTGAGTTGTCTTTTTTAAAATTTTTTATAAAAAAGTAAAAATAAAATTATATTTGGATATCTCATACAAAAAGATCTTTTTATTTATCAATTATGTTTGTGTATAAACTTATTTGGGTAAACTTCTAAAAAAAGAATTTTTTTTGAATTATCTTTGTTAAAAGATTTTATGGAAAAGTAAAAGTAATTTTGGGCTTGTTTGGGTGAGCTTTTAAGAAAATATATTTTTTCGAGTTATCTTTTTTTAAAAAATCTTATAGAGAAGTAAAAGTAATTTTATGTTTGGATATCTCATGTAAAAAAGTCTTTTTATCTATCAATTATGTTTGGGTATAATAATATAAAAGTATTTTTTTGTTTATTTATTACATGAAAAATATTTTTTTTTAAGAAAAAAAGATCTATTAAAAAAATATGTAAATTATAGTTTCTCAAAAAAGATCTTATTTTGATTTTACTAGTGTTTTTACTTTTACTACTGGAAATTTGCCAAACATGTTAAAAAATAAAAAAGATATTTTTTCATTGAAAAAATATCTTTTTTAATAAAATAATGGCGCCCAAACATGCACTTTATGTTTGGATATCTTATATAAAAAGATCTTTTTATCTATTAATTATATTTGGATATAACGATATAAAAGTGCTTTCTTTTTATTTATTTAATACATGAAAAATATTTTTTTTTAAAAAAAGATCTTCTAAAAAAAGATGTAAATTACAGTTTTTCAAAAAGAAATTTTTTATTTTTCTAGTGATTTTACTGTTAGAAATTTGTCAAAAACACTAAAAAATAAAAATATATTTTTTTTATTGAAAAAGATCATTTTTATCAAAATAATAATACCCAAACAAACACTATAACAATATAAAATACTTTTCTGTTTATTTATTATGTAAAAACATTTTTTTAAGAAAAAATATCTTTTAAAAAAATATAAATTGTACCTTTTAAAAAAATATTTTTTAATTTTTCTAATGTTTTAACTTTTACTACTAAAAATTTATCAAACACGTTAAAAAATAAAAAAAAATTTCATTGAAAAAAATTTTTAACAAAATAATGGTGCCCAAACATGCACAAAATTGATCAAAGAAAAGCGTAATGCTTCAACTGTTGACATTTTGTCTATAATTCTATATCATCAAGTCTGAATTCTCAAAACGAAGAACTATGAAATAAGCACTATCGTCTTTTTCGAATAATAATTTTGAAACTTTTCACTTTGTCCCATAGTACAGTGATTATGGATTTGAATCTTCGAATTGTTTCGAGACACTGGAGGCGATAGTAGTAGGGGTTGAGGGTGCAGATGACGACACTGAAATCAACGAAGCAAATGGAATAGTGTTTAGGGACAGAAAGATGATTAAGTTTGATAATAAAATAATAGAATTAATATATAGCACTCTATAAAATGACAGAGCATAACATAATTTTATGGTGTATAGTTGAAAAGTTATTATATATTTTATCAATTAAATTTGATTATTTTTAAAATTAATTTTCAAAATATAAAAATTCTTGAAAATGAAACCTAAATCATATGATTGGAACAAAGGTTGCAGGGTGTGTGTATATATATATTGTTTTGAAGTTTTGATAATATTTTTTAATTTTAAAAGAATTTAGTCAGATTAAAAATATTATTAAATAATAAAAAAAGATGATATGAATTTTAGATACATTATTTAAATATTGTAGAACCCATGAAACTTGGTCTCCGAAAAAAGTGATTTGTCTAGCATTAACTTCAGAAAAGGAGTTTAGAAATATTTTTGAATTACAACGTATGTCCCTTTCCTCTATTCTAAATGGTTTTTGAAATCCCCCATCCATTGGTACTTTTAAGATTAATTTTGATGCTAGTTATTTTGGTTCGGGTGATAGTGTTGGTTTTGCTTGTGTTATTAGAGATTGTAATGGGAGTTGGCAAAGGTGGTGTTTGGGAATGATTGAGAGTAATAGTATTCTTCAAGGAGAATTGTTTACTATTTGGAGAGGATATCTCTTAGCTTGGGATGTGGGTCAACGAGATGTTATTTGAGAGACGGATTGTGTGGAAGCATTTAATCTTGTTACTCAAGATGGTTTTGGATTTATTGATCCATTGGTGCTCAAAATAAGAGATATCATGCATTGGAATTGGCGTGTTGACTTTCGTTTGATTATGAGAGATGCAAACACGATGGTAGCTACTATGGCAAAGATGGCGATGAAGTTACAACTTTCGCTGGAGCTTCTTTCACCTTGGAAAGAGGTTAAGAGTAATCTTAAACGGAACTGCCCCTCTATTTAAACAGTTCCTTATTTTGTTTGTTTTGTTTTTTTTGTTTAATTTATTTCAGTCACCAAAAATTTAAATATTGTAGAAACTTCATAATCATCAATCATCATAACCATTATAATCATATATATAAAGGATATGCAACAGGCAACAAATTAGGATTGGATTAGTTTTAAAATTTAGATACGAAATTCAAGCCAATAATCTGATCCCTCAAACGGCCTCAATGTTTTTTAAAAACGAAATCTAATATTGTTTAACATATATATTATTTAAATAATTTTTAGTGTATATTTAGCATAATTAATTAATAAAATCAAGATTTATGTTTAACAAATTAAAAAATCAATTAATAAAATTAAAAAATATTTTATTTAGTTAATAAACCTGTGAGTGTTATCAAATCTCAAAATTGATTTAAAATTGCAAAAATCTAAATCAAATCACAGGGATTATATTTTATTTAAATTTAAACACCCTCTTAAACCGAAAACCCCAGTCTCTTGGCGCCATCTCCATCGCCCTCTTCAGACGCAGTGTCTCTTTCAATCTTCGCAGTCTTCATCTCTTCAGTGACTCAAATCAGCGTTTCAGGTTCGGCTCTAAGTTCTAACACTGTAACCCTGTGGATCAGTTTCCTGTGATTGTAACCCTAATTTGAATCTTCATATATATATATAGAGAGAGAGAGAGAGAGAGAGAGAGAGAGAGAGAGATTTTACTAATTATATTTATTGACAGTTATGCGAAAATCTTTAGACTTTGCTTTAGCTCAAATCTTTAGAGTTTCCATCCTTGATCTTATTTGTTCTGTATGTGTTTTTTGCATCCAAATTAGCGGTGTTTGTGCAGATGGTGATCAATAATGATTCTTGTGGGTTCTGCTTCGTTAATTAGTGTTGCAAAACAAAGGGAAGAAAACAAATTTTGTAAATTATTTTTTTAGAGAAAAAATCTCTATATGATGACCATTTAAGATATATCTACATTGACAGCATTTAGTTCTTGTTCTGTTTGATAACTCCACCAGGAAAAAAATGAGCCATATTCATTAACATGAAAAGTGGTATTTTTTACTACCATAATTTGAGATGTTTGAGTTATTCTTTTTCTGATATTCTTCTACTTGCTTTGAAGGACACAACTATGGATGAAAAAATGGACCAGATATCCGGTTTACCAGAAACCATACTTCATGACATTCTCTCAAGACTGCCAAAGAAAGATGCTATCAAGACTAGTGTTTTGTCTAAGACATGGAGAGAAATATTCGATACCTTTCCCATTTTGTCTATTTGTGACCGAGAATCTATTAGGAGGTCTTCCAAGCGGAAGAAAGATCAACAAATTAAGACATTCCTTGATTATGGCAAGCAAAGATTGCTGAGGTTCAGTGAACAAGGCCTAGCAATCAAAGAATTCAAGGTCAAGCTTAGTTTAACCTGCTATGAGCTTCAGCTTATATACCCTGATGTTGATCAGTGGCTTAAATTAGCTAGTGAATGTGATGTCCAGACCCTAAAGCTTTGCCTGCCTACTTTAAAAAAGGATGATCCATGCCTATGTTATATCTTGCATCCAGGTGTCATTGAAGCAAGATCACTTAATAAGTTAGTGCTGAAGGGGAGAATCAGATTTGACAAAGAATTCCTGAATCCTTCAGTCAAGTTTTCCTCACTGTGTGTATTATCCTTGAGCCATGTCCTCTTTGATGACGAAGGTGCTATCGAGCATGCTATTTCTCATTGTCCTTTAATTGAGCATATAACCTTGAAGTGGTGTCATGTATACAACCCCCAAGGTGCCGGAGATATGCAAATTTCTCTTATGAAATCAGTAAGCATGCATGGTCTACAAAAGCTCAAGGGAGTTGATATTCGGGGAGTACAAAATGTTTATATTGATGCTCCAAATATTGAGAAAATATATTATGGTGCTGACAGTTATGAGCCCTCCAAGATGAATTTTGATAGTTGTGGAAATTTGAGAGCTTTGACCTTAATGAATATGAAGATTGATTTTCTTTTTACAGATACATGGTTTCTTCATCTATCTTCCAAATTTCCTTTCCTTGAGAGTTTGGAATTGGTTGAATGCTCCATGTTTGAGAACATTAATATTTCAACTTCTCAACTCAAGGCTTTGGTGTTATCTAATTGCTCTACCATGGATAAGCTTGAAATTGACACTCCAAATCTATTATCATTTCGATATTATTATGCTGGTGATGACTTACCTTCCATATCTTTTCTAAGCTGTTCTAATCGACTGGAAGTAGATGTTCGGTTCAATATGATTCATCCACGTCTTTACCAGTTGGGGAAATTTGTTGAACAGTTTAAACCACAAAAGTTATTGACATCACTCTCCCTCTCCATCCGTACCTGCATCCCTTCTGATGAGAGATTTTATGATCATGAATATCGTGTAAGTATAAATTGCTACTTATATTCTGTTAGTCTATACCTATTTTCTTAATATGGTATTTATATGCCTTGGATTATGCAGTTTTGGGAAGACCCATATTCATTGCCACCTACATTGCCTGTGCCTAGCATCAAACACTTGGTCATTCGCTCTGTTCGGGAAGATAAATCTAAGTATTCACTTATTATGAATCGCTTGTTCTATGGTTGGTGCCCAGAAACTATTTCATTGAGCTTGAACCCGTCTCATTGCACCAAAGCATTCATTGAGGTACGACATTGTCTCCCAAGTTTCTATTTATTTCCTCCCTGTGCTTTTCATCAGTTCAAAGTGTTATCTGTGGAGCTTCTAACTCTTATTTGTTATTTGTTTAAACAACAACAGTTTTTCTACTGGTGGCTACTCGAAACCAAAAAGGCAAAAGGCAAGTTTTGCTCCTATTGTTATCACAAGTCTAAGTGTTGGTTGCATGGCTTGAAGGATGTCAAGGTCACAAGCTCAGTCAAGAATGATGTGAATGTTGTTGATTTTGTTCATCTCAAATCTCTCTTATGTAGATTGTCAAGTTCTGATAATGCAAATATTAGTTTTAGATTAAAGTAGTAATTATCTTTATGTTAGTTAGTAACTCATTTACGTATCTTTCTTTAATGTTTTATCTTCCATAGAGGAGGAAGTTTTGAATGTGTGAAGGTTTCTATAATAACAAACTCAATTTTGTTTTTAAATATAATTTTTTTTCTTAATTTTTGCTATTATGAGCTTACTACATGATATTTATACAGAGAGCATTAAAAAGCATTTGCCCAATGGAGAAAATAATCATTTCTCATGAGTTTTAAGTTCTCTTGTATGAGTAAAAATTTATGATCGGCTTGCTGCATTTATACCCGTAATAATAAATGTAAAATTTACTATGTAAATGATTTTAACCTCTAACTCGGAAAGTGAGACTGAAAGTATATGGAATAATACAACAGGATGAGGAAGATTGGAATCATTTGTAAAGATCGTTGGAGAAGGTGGCGGATAAAAGGGATTATGGGATAAATAAACATGAAGAATAAACCCTATCAAATTTTTTAGTACAAATTTCATGAAAATTCATGTCAAAAACAAAGTTTATTTGGGCACTGCTTATTTGACATTGAATTGGTTCATGCATGTTGCCATTTCCTCTCAACTTCGTGTAAGAATCTTAAGATGCATCGAAAACAAAATGTAGTTATGTAAAAAGGGAAAAAAAAACATTAGAAAGGTGTGAATCTCACTGGTCCGCGAGAGATGAGAGAAGGAGTGAGAGGAGGGTGAAAAACACAAAGGTGGGTTAGAACTAAAGATATGCAAAAAAATTCAGGATTTGGAATTGAGAATAATATCAACGGTGGGTTAGAACTAAAGTCCTTTTTCATCTTTGTTGATAATTTTTTTAAAAACATTTTGAAAAATGAATTATTCCATCTATTTAATTGGATTGGACGCATTAATACATTTATTTATCACGAAAACAAAAAGGTAGTAATATGTATGTTTTTGTGTTTATCCAATACACAATGAAAGGTAGAGCTCTGAAGGCTATAGTAAAAATGAATCGTATGAGGTTGAGAGGGAAGACTGTGTACGTGGGAGAAGCAAAGTATAGACGAACAACTGAGATAAAGGTTCGAAAGACAGCACAGGTAGGAGGTAATAGTTGGAACAAGACAAATTCTCAACCTTAGAGAGAAGATAACTAAAAGTAGGTAGAGAAACTAACAAGACACCAAAAAGAACCAGATCCACATGGAAATGGGTGGACGAAGAAAGTGAAAGTAACGATGGTGAAAGAGAATCTGGACTGGCTACAGAGAAGTCTGGTCGGCGATACGACGATGGCAATCAATTTTAGTTCTTTGAAAAAGATGATTACAAAAAGCCTGCCTCAAGTTGTCCAAGTACGTACTGAGATTGGGAGCGTATAAAGCTGCTCTTTTGACTTTTGATTCTATATTGAATGCGGAAGAAGCATATACGTTTAAAATTTATAGTCTCTTGCAATTCTTTCATAGTATATAGAGATGGGATGAAACGGAGCGATGTGAAACTCGAATAGTGTGGTTAGAATGCTACGGAGTTCCATTATATGCATGGTCAGCAGATACCTTTAGTATGTTAGAAGGCCAATTGGGAGAAGTAGTCGGTTGTTACAAAGTGACAGAATTGTGCATGTCTTTTAGTGTTGGACGAGTGCAAATTGATACTTGTATCATGGATGTGATTAATGAATGGGTCCATATCACAATAGGTATCAGTGGATTCGATGTGCTAGTGAAAGAAGTGGGACAGGAGGCTTTTGGATTGAATTGTTATGAAGAAGCTAATGGATAAAGTGACTATAGTTGAGAACAACGAAGAACAGTTGCGGAAAGAGAGTGTGCGAGTACGAGCTTAAGGAGTGCACGAACTATAAAATCGGCAATTTTCAACGACTAGGCAGCCGATGTGGTGATGGGAGAGTTGAGGGAAGACAGAGAAGATAAGGGCAGATTGGTAATTTCTGAAATTATTTTGAATGAGTGGATTAATGATCATTCAAAACAAAATAAGGTAAAAACGGTAACATATCAACCAATTTTTGAAGGAATTGAAGGGAGAGCGGATTGTGTGGGATGTGATTATATTAATTATGAAACTGATTCTAAAAACAGTTACATGCGTTTATGAATGTAACTTTAATGGGCTGGAAAGGAAGGTTAAAAGGATAAGAAAAAGAAGGTTTTTTGTAGGCTTGGTGCTAGACTCAACAATTTAAGGATGTCCAAAAATGATAGAAAAGGATCCTTGAACCCGGTTTCCTCAATCAACCAGTTCGGTGATGTTGGGTTGGGTCTAGAATCCGAGTCAGGCTTGATGAAAATGGAGCACGATTTTCAAAATAGAGATGGACACGCTAGGGAAGGGTCTATGACAAGTGTGCAGGAAGCTGCATCTGCGAAACTTGCGATGGAGATCAGCGCGAAAATGACAGAAAGAAATCGAATCGGTGTTGAAGGAGGAAAGTTAAAGGCTGGCCACGGAAGAAGAGGCTCAACGTGGCAAGGGAGATGCGCAACGTCGAATCGGTGTTGAAGGAGTAAAGTTAAAGGCTGGCCACGGAAGAAGAGGCTCAACGTGGCAAGGGAGATGCGCAAGCCTGACGCCACCTATGTTAGGTCGTGAGATCAACGAAGAGTTGGTGACGGAGAACCAAATCGTTACTCTTCTGGCGGTGACATTGAATGGAGAGACTGGTGGGTTGGGTGTGTATGTTGATGATGATGGTGCGGAAGACGTTGATGAAGGAACGAGTGATAAGGATGACATTGTGAATGATAGTGGCATGAGTTTCGGCACAAAAGGAACAACATTGACAAAGGGACAGGGAGAGCTATCGGAATACAATGAAGAAGTAGTTGGAAAGAGGGTTGTTGATGATGGTGATTCGAACAAGAATGAAAGAAGTAAAGAAAACAGAGATACTATTTTGGAGGAGAAGATGCTTGAAAATAGAAAAACTTGGGACCTCGCGTTGGAATTTGGTGCAATTTAATACAATAAAGAAGATGATATTATAGCTATTCTCCAAGTACAGAATGAAAAAATTACTCGAAAAAGAAGATTGGCAAAGCAGAAAGAGAAAACAAGACGCTACAGACCCAAAAAAAAGTGTGTAATAATTTTTTAAAATAATTTTGTTCTTGGAATGTTAGGGGGTTAATGGGTTATGAAAAATTGAGCATGGTCAAAAACTTCAAGATACAATTTAAATCAATATGTTAGGCTTGTTTGAGACTAAGTGGTAGGTAGTGACGAAGTTTGATGTAATAAGAGTTCGGGGAATGATGCTGCGGGATGAGAATACGTTGAGTTGGAGGGTGCCTCAAGTGGTTTACTGTTAAATTGGGTTGAAATAATGTTTAAAATGAGTCGCGAGAGCTTTGGTTGTGTGTTGAAGGGATCTTTTGAAAAATAATTTCAATTATACTTTCTTTGGTGTATGGGGCTCATACAACAAAAGAGAAATTTAGTGTGTAGGAGAAATTGTGTTATATTGCAAGGTTATATCAGTCTTTATAGGAGACTTTAACGAGATTGTGCAGATAGAAGGTACAAAAGATGTTGTCAGATTAACAAAATTTTAGTGAGAATTGAATACAAGAAGATATGTAACTGGTAGACTTCCGCTTAACGATCTTGCAATCGGATTGACAGAATTTTAGTAAGATTAGAGTGGTTGGAAATATTTTCATGAGTACAAAATCTGAAATACACTATAGAAAAGAGGAGCCCAAAAAAAATTGATGAGTTTTTTTGTGATTTTTTTTTCTTTTTTAACTTTGAGTATATATCCATTTTGGTCCTCAAAGAATTTCAGACTGGACATTTTAGTTTCTAACTAAAATTAATTACTCGATTGGTCCCTAACAATTAATTTTGTCAGTCAGTCAGGTCCTTTACTCTGTTAACTCTAACGGAGGATAAAATAGTCCCTGACAACTCTAACAGGGGACAAAATGGTCCCGGACAACTCTAATAAGAGACAAAATGATTCATGACCCCTTTATTTGAAAACGACATTGTTCTTCCCCAATTTTTATCATATCTCGCATAACCCGAACATTCATACTCTCCTTCTTCACCTTCACATTCTTCTTTTCCATCTTTTCCTTCCTCCGCTTTATCTCCAAAATTAAGCCATGGTGTAATTGTCACACGTGTTGTACCTACCTCAACATGTCATGGACCACACACTTCCTAAATCTTTGTGACTGGTACATCCATCTCCTCTGCACTTCACCCACCAAAAACATCCACTTTCACGTCTTCGATAACATCACCTCCAACCTCGACACGTCCATGATATCCTCAAGACCAAGTTCCACAATTACTCCAAGGGCACGCCTTTCTCCACTCTCCAGCAAGCAATATAGATTGTTGGACATTAGAACATCATGAGAAGATTCTCCTTCGACATCATATGCAAATTCTCATTTGAAATAGACACCGAGTGCTTCATTCCTTCTTTTCCAGAGTCCAAGTTGGCATACAGCTTCGACCTCGCATCCAAGTTATCAGCAATGTCGCCATTGCCGCTCATATGAAAACTGAAGCGATTATTGAACATTGGTTCGGAGAAGAAGTTAAAGGAAGCGATCGGAGTGGTGGACAATGTGGTCATGGATATGATAGGGCAGAGGAGGAGGGAGATGGCAACGAGGACGACGGATCTTAACAAATCAGACTTGCTGTCTAGATTCATGGGATTCATCGAAGACGATAACTAGTTGAGAGACATAGGCATTAGTTTTCTGAGTATGAATTGGTTGAGAACAAGTTGAGGATTTTTTATTTTTTTCTTGTGAACATTAAATTTATAGAGTGTGCATTGTGTAGTTTGAAGTTACAGTGTTAGACTGCTAGTGTTATGCGAGATATGATAGAAATTGAGAGAAAACAATGTCGTTTTCGAACAGAGGAGATCAGTGACCATTTTGTCCCCTGTTAGAGTTGTCAAGGACTATTTTGTCCTCTGTTAGAGTTAACGGAGTAAAGGATCTAAGTGACTGACGGAATTAATTATTAGGGACCAGTCGAGTAATTAATTTTAGTTGGGGACTAAAATGTCCAGTCTAAAATTCTTTGAGAACCAAAATGAATATATACTCTTTAACTTTTCTATTTACTTGTCTTGTTAAAAAAAAAAAAAAACTCCAAAAAAGATTAAACAATGTTTAATAGTGATATGAATTTTGGAGAGTATAGCAATTTACTAATAAACTTGTGAGACAAATAATAGAATACAGATAATAACAACCCGTGTTAATTTACTTTTTTGGGGCACATTGTCTTCATAAATAAAGCTCATAAACTCAATGAAAGTAGCATTAGTCCCTCTCATATTGGCATTCCACCCAGAAATTGTTTATGAAATTCAAAAGACTCTTGTGGTTTATATTCTGGAACTGTATGTCGCTGTGCCAATATAATCAATTAATATAAAAATTAAAAAAAGTAATTTAATATACAACAAAGTGTTATTTTTTTGAATTTTTATTTTTTACTGTTATAATTATTTTTTTATATATCTTCGATACATTAAATTTAAAAAGTATCCAGATATATCTTGTATATCTAGTTATGTATAAAAAAAGTGGTGATAACTATATAATAAGAAATCGATTGAAGGAAATAATGTACAAATATTTAAAAACGTAATACTCTTGTCATATCCTTGGATAAACCTGCAGCAATTAGAAAATAAAGTAACTAAATAAGTCATTTTTCAGTCAAGATTAATAATTTATGTTAAAAATGTTAAAATCTCAGTAGGATAATAACAAAATAAAAATATGTAATAATAAAAAAATTAGTTAAAAATAATTAAAATTTATTTTATTTAATATTTATTAATTATTAAATTAGCAACAATTAATTTTTTATTACATATATCATAATTATTTGACAAAATAAAATTTTATCCTTTATGTTTAACATATTAAAAAACAATTAATAAAAAGCAAAAATAATTTACTTAATCAATAAATTGTTCAGCGTTATCTTAACTGAAAATTGACTATAAAAATATAAATTAAATTGATAACTTCCATATAAGATCATAATTTAAATAATTTTTTAGTTAAGATAAGATATTATTAAGATCGGATCAATTTTCCGTTAGGGATTATATTTAAATTTAAACATCCC